>NW_007735753.1:131313-145120 GCF_000696425.1 Galeopterus variegatus | reverse complement strand
AACCCCCCAAAAAAAAAAAAAAAAAAAAAATTTCAAAATAGGCTGCTTCCTTTATGAACAAGGTGATAAAACAAAGGAGTAATTCACCACTAATTAGGAGTTTGAGAAAGTGGATTAGAAAAAAATGTATGCACATATGATAAGCACTTGCATAAATAGCAACTCAGAATGGAGAAAAGGGGGGTTGGGGGCGTGGAAAGAGCCTAGCTATTTAAGAGCTATTAATGGTGATAAAGACCAAACTATTACCTTAGCCTCAGATATACTTAGAATATACACCTAGACTCTTAACTTATAAATTATATCTTCAATCTAAGAATAAAGTGACAAACAGAAAGAAAAAATAACAAAAGAAAGAGAGAGGAGAAAAGAGGGGGAGGAGAGAGGAAGGAAAGAAGGAAAGTAGATTAAAAGCAAAAGTGTGATTTGAAAGCAATCTGGAAGGAAGAAAGAAAGAAGGAGAAAATTATTCTTATGCTTTAAATACCAGCTATAGCCCACTAAAGGTTTTGAAAATGGCTGGAAATGCCCAGAAAATAGAGAAAACATTAATTCATGTATAATAACTGAATCAAGATACAATGTTCTCTGTGAGCGTTTAATTGCCCCAATTGAAATATCAATTAAAAACAAAATGAAGTTAACTGTTTGAGGGGTGGGAGTGGTGAGGATTTCAACTGAATCAAGATACAATGTTCTCTGTGAGCGTTTAATTGCCCCAAATGAAATATCAATTAAAAACAAAATGAAGTTAACTGTTTGAGGGGTGGGAGTGGTGAGGATTTTTGTTTACTCCATCTTTCTCAGAGAATATAAGAACAGCTTCTAGTCTAATTCCAGGCTCCATGATTTGGCAAGTGGCAGTTACCAAAGAAATGTAAAAACTAGCCTGGATCATTCTTGAATCTCCAACCTATTTGACGTGATAGCAAGTTACACAAATAATAAAGCATTTTTTTAAATGTTAAGCATTTTAAGCCACTTAAATGATAACATTAGCATAAGATAATTAACACAATTTTACTAACATCACTAACAGTTTTCTCTTGTTTAAATGATAAACTGGATTTTTTTAAAAATACATTTCAAAAAACCTAAGCAATTTTTCTCTCAGACTTCTGTCATCATTAACATCAACCTAAAGAAATGCATTGCACTGGATTCTTGAAATTATAAATGACCACAGATGAGTTGTTAAAAAAAAAAAGAACATGTATTTAAAGTTATAAAAATGCTCTCAGTTTCATTTTTATTCATGAATATTATCATTTAACTGTTTTATTTCGTTTTGTTTTTCAGAAATGTTTATTGCTGTATAGCCAATCCTTGTACCACAAAAATACCTATAGTTGATACTTGGATCTTGAAGATAATTATTTCCAGCAAGAATTATAGATATAAATGTTGTAAATATATACACATTTACTAATGTAGTGATCATTATTTCCAAAGTATGAAAAATGGTTAATAGAATTATATATCTGGAGAAATTAAATATTTAGCGGATTTAGAGACACTCTTTTCCAAAATCAGGGAAAACATTTAGTGTCCTCTTTGAAATCTGCAATGAAAAAAGTATTACATATAGCACTAGTCTTGAATTAAATAACAAAAGCATATAGCTTGGAATTTTAAGTTATGCTATGAAGTCTCCAGTGTTCTATATTTAAATCAATTTGTCCTTTTCATTAAGTATGACTTTAGAAAGCATTATTTTGTTTAAAACCACTTACTAATTAAAATTTCCTGGTCATTTTTTAAAATCTGTAAATTGTGAAAAATTAATCTGAATTTGCATTGTTATGAACAAAAGAAAAATGGGTGCAAAGCATGTGGCAAATACCCAGCACTTAAGGTTATTCAAAGCTTAAATTAAAAGAAAAATGAGTTTTGTGACATAAACTGTGCTGATTCCTCAGAAGAAACTTTTATTGCTAAAACTAAGCACTGAGTTTTTCTGCTTTATGATGGATATCTGAGCATATGTATTAATCTTTCTTACTTCCCATGATGCCACTCAAATCACAGAAGAGATTTAAAAATAAAGATGAATCCATGGTAGCACTAGAAACCTGGGAAAGGTGCCAGCCACAGACCAGAACAGTGGGGAATTTCTGGAAGATACAAGGCAGATGGGATCAGATTGATGGTAAAATCTAATACAGCTGAACCTGTAGCACTGAAAAGACACGAGGGAAGACTACTAAAGAAGTGAGTGTTCCTCCCAGAATCCATGAAGAACACCAAGATCAAAGGCAGCAGAGACAGGAGGCACAACTGAGTAATAGATGGTGAACTGCAGAGTGGTTGTACTAGTGATTGTACCATGAGCCTCCACATTAGAGTTCTCTAAATAAAAGGGGGAATCTGCCATAGAAAACTTACAGATATTATTGGAATAAGAGGGAGAGAGAAACACACTAGAGTCCGAGGGAACTCTGGGTCCCCCTGTGAATAAGCAGCTCCTGCATCCATCAAGCAAACTCTCTCTGTAACCCAAAAAAAGTTCACCTGGTCACAAACAATCACTCTCTCCCCCAACACAGCTCCTTTGTAATGGAATCTAAATTCATTGACTGAGGAATTATATTTACTTTTTCTGAGGAGACCATGTCTAGATATCATTACTTACCAATCTCAGCCCTCGATAAGAAATACACATACATTTCAGAAAATCCAACAGTGTGAAAATGGGTGTTACACAAAAGCAAGTAACTAATATCTGAGAAAACAAAGTTAATGTAAGAAATTGCAGAAAGCTTTAAAATACATATAATTAAAATCATAGAGATTTGAAAAGATGACACATACACAAAAATTAATAAGGTTACTATAGTTACTAGAGGTGGGAAAGGGGGAGGGGGATTAGGAAGTAACTGAGTAAGGGACACAAAGAATAATTACAATTTGTAATGAACAAGCTAATAATATTGATTTAATCAACACATACTGTACACAAATACTGCTAGTCAACTCTCTACCCCATAAATACATGTAAACAATTATGTTTCAATTGAAAAACTAAACTTAAAAAATTAAATTAAATTTTAAAAATTAATAAGGTTACTATAAAAAAGAAGCAATTAGAGATCTTAAAATGAAAATTATGATTAATTAAATGAAAAATTCAAATGGAAAACCAAATATCAGAATAATACAGGCTTAAAACTGACTTAGTGAAATGGAAGATTGTTCTGAGAAATTCTCCAGTGTTCAATGCAACAGGACAAAAACATGAGAATTATAAAAGAAAAGCAATGGCAGAGGAGAGATCTGGAAGACCTGACATCTACCTAGTAAGAAGTCAGGAGGAGAAAATGATGAAGAAGATAAGAGAAGAAAATTTACTTGAGCTGATGAAATCCTAACATCTTCAAATAGCAAGTAAATGGTGGCAAATTTGTGGAATATATTCTAGACACCACTTAAAATTTGAAAACTCCAAATATAAGGAGAAAAACCTAGTATTTTGTCAAGGAAAGAAATATACTGCAAAAGAACTGAAATCAAATTGGCATCACGATTATTATCTACAAAAGAGGAGGCTGGATGGGGTAAGAAAAACATCTACAAGTGGCTGGTGGAAAAATATTTTGATCTAAACAAAAATCATTGAAGTAGAAAAGCAAAATAAATACATCTTAGATAAAGACATATAAAGTTTGCTACAAATGCAACTTTTCTGAAAAAAAAACTTCAAGATACATTATAGCAAAATTGAAAATGAATTTTAAAAAAGAAGACTTAAGATATAAGTAACAGTGGTGAGCAAATAATTGAATAAAATGTGTAAAAAGCTATATGTATATATAAATACTCGTTGACAAGTAATTATATCATAATAAAATAGTAATAAAATACATATAATGTAAAAAGAAAACCAAGAACTTACATTCTTGATTTTTAACAAAATACTGCAAAGGGGAAGGAAAATATATGTACTAAAGCTTTTTTGATGTGCATGTATAAAGTGGAGGCTATAGATATTGAGTCTTGAAATGGACAGGAAAACATAAATATATTTATATAAATATATTCATTAGTAGGATTACAATTGAAGAATATCAAAACTTTTTTGCAGTAGAGAATAAATAAAATGTAATCAATCTGACCAAAAAAATTTTTAAATAAAATAAAGGAAATAATGAGAAATCATAAAATGAAATGGCAGAAAAAATATGAAATATAAAAGTGATCAAAATAAAAATAAGCAAATTATTTCTTATTAAAAGAATACATTCGGATTGAATTAACAAATATCCAGCTTTATGCAAGTTAAAGAAACAAAGAAATGAAATGTCACAGAAAGGTGAGAACTGAAGTTAGATGTATCCACGAGGCAAATGCCAACAACAATTTAAAAAGGAGTGATAGCAATATATTAATAGTAAAGTAGGTTTACAGCAAATATATATATATATATATATATATACAAGAATCCAACTCAAGAAACTGGAGAAAATAGAGCAAAATAAACCCAAAGAAAATTGAAAAAGACATTAATAAACAAAAGAACAAGAATTAATAAAATAGAAAGCATACCAAAATAAACACACACACACAAAAACAAAAAACAGGAGACTTAATGAAATAGACAAAATGGGCCAACTTCTTCCAGATTTGATCAAGGAAAAAAACAAAGAAAGAAAATACAACACAAGTAAACCATGTTGGAAATAAAAGTGGAGTTGGGTGAGAGATACAGTGATGGATGCAGTAAAGTACTTAAATATTAAATAAAATCTTATGCCACAATCTGAAAATTCAAACTGAATGAAAAATAACATAAATTTCCACACTGGCATAATGAGAGTTGCAAATTTTTCATAGATCATTAATCAGAGAAGAAATTGAAAAAAATTCAAAAATCTGTCTCCCCACAAGATGTACTAAGCTCAGATAATTTTGCTAGCACATTTTATCAAACCTACAAGCTTTAAATAATAGTAAGAAATGAAAGTTAATAAATTTTTTTACTGAATTCCAGAAAAGCATACAAAACTGGTAAAACAGGAAAAATTTAAAACACACAAAGTATACTATCGATGTTTAACTTGTGAAAAATGTAAAATTTCTAAATACAATATATGAGAAAAGCAAATACAGAAGGATATTAAAACAATATCACCCAATACCAAACAGAATTTATTCTAGAATTACAGCGATCTTCCAGCATTAGAAAATTTATAAATATGGTTCCATGTGTTAACTGTTTAAGAACATGATCATCTGGACATGAGGAAAAAGCCTCTGATAAAATTCAAGACTTATTTTTGAGTTTTCAAAATTTTACTGGTTAAAGATAGATGAAATCTCTCTTAAGTTGATGAGTGTTATCTATCAAATACAACTGATAAACACAGTAAGGGGTAAACACTGAAATTATTTTAAACAAACCAAGAAATCTATTAGCAACGTAGTTATGTGGCATCATATGTAGTCAATGCAATAAGACAAGAAAAGAGATGAATCATTGAATATTAGATGAAAAGTCATTTTGCAGGCTATATGTTTGTCTACTTGTTAATACAGTAGGATAATCCAGAAAACCACTTAGAACTAAAATGAATGCATATAATGGTGATCAGGTACAAGATTATCCAAGTAAAAATAATAGCTTTTCTAATAGCTAATTTAAAATGTTAGGAAAAACTCCAATTTACAATTGAAGTAGCAAATCTACAATTTCCAGGAAAAAACTGAACAAGAAATGTGCCAGACCTATATGAATAGGAAGACAGTACAGGCATGTCTCATTTTATTCTGAGTCACTTTATCATGTTTTGAAGATACTGCCTTTTTTACAAATCAAAGTTTTGTGGCAACCCTGAATTGACCTAGTCTATCAGCACCATTTTTCCAACAGCTCACTTCATGTTGCTGTGGCATGTTTTAGTAATGCTCACAGTATTTCAAACACTTCCATTGTTATTGTATGTGTTATGGTGGTCTGTGATCAGCAATCTTTGATGTTAATACTGGAATTGTTTGGGGGCACTACTCAGTGAACTTAATTGGTAAATGTTGTGTATGTCCTCACTGCTCCAATGACTGGCCATTGCCCCATCTCTCTTCTTCTTCCCTGAGACACAACCATATTGAAACTAGGATTGTCAGTAACCCTATAATGTCCTCCAAGCGTTTAAGTGAGAGGAAGAATTGTACATCTCTCACTTCAAATCAAAAGCTAGAAATGAGTAAGCTTAATAAGAAAGGCATGTCAAAAGATGACATAGGCTAAAAGCTAGGCCTCTTGTGTCAGAAAATTAGCTAAGTTGTGAATGCAAAGAAAACATTCTTGAAGGAAATTAAAAGTGCTACTCTAGTGAGCACAGCCATGAAAAGAATGTAAAACAATCTTATTGCTGATGTGGAGAAAGTTTTCGTGGTCTAGATAGAACATCAAACCAGCCACAACATTCCCTTAAGCCAGAGCAATGCCCTAACTCTCTTCTGAGGAAGGTGCAAAAGAAAAGTTTGAAGCTAGCAGAGGTTGGTTCACAAGGCTTAAGGAAAGAAGTCATCTCTGTAACACAACAGTGCAAGGTGAAGCAGCAAGTGCTGATATAAAAGCTGCAGCAAATCATCCAGAAGATCTAGCTAAGATAAATGATGAGGGTGACTACATTAAAAAACAGATTTTCAATGTAGATGAAACACACTTCTACTGGAAGAAGGTGCCATCTAGGACTTTATAGCTAGAGAGAAGTCAATGCCTGGCTTCAAAGCTTCAAAAGATGCCTGACTTTCTCATTAGGGGCTAATATAGCTAATGACTCTAAATTGGAGCCATTCCTCATTTGCTACTCCAAAAATCCTAGGACCCTTAAGAATTATGCTAAATCTACTCTGCCTGTGCTCTCTAAATGGAACAACAAAGCCTGGATGACCGCACATCTGTTTACAGCATGGTTTATTGAATATTTTAAGTACACTGTTGAGATCTATCACTCAGAAGAAAAAATTCCTTTCAAAATGTTACTGCTCAGGGGCCGGCCCGGTGGCGCACTGCTACAGTGCGCTGCTTGGGAAGCGCGGTGGCGCTCCCGCCGAGGGTTCGGATCCCACATACAGACCGGTTCCCGCTCACTGGCTGAGCGAGGTGTGGGCGCAGCCCCGAGGGTTGCGATCCTGTTGCCGGTCCCGGTCCGGTATGGGCGTGACACTGAGGGTTGCGATCCGTTGCCGGACACGAACAAAGACAAGTACACTGTTGAGATCTATCACTCAGAAGAAAAAATTCCTTTCAAAATGTTACTGCTCAGGGGCCGGCCCGGTGGCGCACTGCTACAGTGCGCTGCTTGGGAAGCGCGGTGGCGCTCCCGCCGAGGGTTCGGATCCCACATACAGACCGGTTCCCGCTCACTGGCTGAGCGAGGTGTGGGCGCAGCCCCGAGGGTTGCGATCCTGTTGCCGGTCCCGGTCCGGTATGGGCGTGACACTGAGGGTTGCGATCCGTTGCCGGACACGAACAAAGACAAAAAGGAAAAAAAATATATATTACTGCTCATTGACAATGCACCTGGTCACCCAAGAGCACTGAAGGAGATGAATGTTTACATGCCTGCTAACACAACATCCATTGTGCAACCTATGGATCAAGGAATCATTTTGATTTTTAAGTCTTATTATTTAGTAAATGAATTTCACAAGCTTATTGCTGCCATTGATTGAGTCATCATGAATCGATAAATCACACTATTGATGGGTCTGAGCAAAATAAATTGAAAACCTTCTGGAAAGGATTCAGCATTCTAGATACCATTAAGAATATTCATGATGCATGGGCAGAGGTCAAAATATCAACATTAACAGGAGTTTGGAAAAAGTTGATTCCCACCCTCATGAATGACTTCAGTAAAGGAAGTAACTGCAGATGGGGTGGAAACAGTTAGAGAAGTAGAATTGGAAATGGAGCCTGAAGATGTGACTGAATTGCTGCAATTTCATGATAAAACTTGAATGGTTGAGGAGTTGCTTCTTATGGATGAGCAAAGAAAGTAGTTTCTTTGTATTGAATCTACTCCTGTTAACGATACTGTGAACACTGTTGAAATGACAAAAAATGATTTAGAATATTACATAAACTTAGTTGATAAAGCAGTGGTAGGGTTTGAGAGGACTGACTCCAATTTTGAAAGAAGTCCAAGTGTGGTAAAATTCTATCAAACAGTATTGCATGCTACAGAGACATCTTCGTGAAAGGAGGAATCAGTAGATGTCTGTTGCCTTATTGCCCTCAGCAACCACCACCCTGATCAGTCAGCAGCCATCAACATCGAGGCAAGACCCTCCGCCAGCAAAAAGATTACAATTCTGAAGGCTCAGATGATTGTTAGCATTTTTTAGCAATAAAGTGTTTTTTAATTATGGTATGTACATTGTTTTTAGACATAATGCTATTGCACACTTAATAGACTACAGTACAGTGTAAACATAACTTTCATAAGCACTAGGAAACCAAAATGTTCATGTGACTCACTTTATTGAAATATTCACTTTATTATAGTGGTCTGGAATCAAACCACAAGGTATGCCTGTGTTACAAAATTATGGATTTATGTAAATTAAGCTATAGAGTTGTTTAAATCCTGTTTTAATAATTCTATAGTTTAACTCCCAACGTTTTTGTTTACTGAAATTTGGCAGTTAGTGCTGCAGTTAATTTGAAGACTAACAGATAATTTAATCAAGAATGTTGAGAATGAATAATGAGGAGATGGCATACTATAAAGCTACGACTAAATCAACAGATTTGCAATACTGGCTGCCACATATTAAGAAATTACTATGTGCCAAGCATTGCTTTGAAGCGTGAGAGATTTATATTACATAAATTTAATGTATAATGAGTCTGTGAACATGTAAGTGTGTGTTGCATATACACACACACACACATAATTCCCAAAACAACCCTATGATTATTATTGCCATTTTAAGATGAGTAAACTGAACCACAAAGTTAAATAACACACCTAATGTCACACAGCTGATACTTTAAAAATCCATAAGTTTAAGGTAAGTTTGTCAGTTTTCTCTCTCAAATAGCAATGGTCTCATTCAGTTTTTTTGACCAACCAGAACTATAATCTTAGTACCTGACATGCAGGCTTTTTTGTTTGTTTGAAAGTATGTTCATGTGATTTAGTCCTCAATTAGGCAATTGTTAAAACTAATGCATTTTTAAGAAAAAATAAAGAAGCTAGCATATCTTCAGTATCCACAATATTGAAAACATGACTGAGCAATAAATCTGAACACTAAGTTTCTGGTCTAAAGTATCTTATTATTTATGTAGTTTTTTAATCTTTAAAATGGGAATAGCAATGCAAAATTTGTAGAGTTATTGCAAGAATTAAAGGAAAATATATCTGGTTTATAATCTATTTGTTGGATGAATAAATTAATAAGCTCATCACCCAAACATAACTAATATTATTTTAGTATATTCTTTCCTAATCAGTATGGTAGTTATAATGCTAGAATAATACAATTAAGGTGTCAGCCTGCTTTCACTTACTATTGTACAATTAATATTTTTACCATGTTTATGGTGCCAATTAACCATGGTTTTGAAGGCCACATAATGTTCTATTGAGTGAAGGCATCCTAATTTACATAAGCAGTCCATAGCTATTATTCATTTATTTGGGTTTTTGCTTTGGTTTGTGAGATTTGAGGTGCTCAGTTTCCCCAGGCTCAGATTACAGGACAGATCCCTGGGTTTCAAGCCACTCCCTGAGGTCACAGGTCCCACCTCTCAGCCCTCCGCTAGTTAGACCTATTTTTGGTACCAACAGGGGGAAGATGAGACCACAAGTGGCTGGCTTATGCAAATCTAGTGGCTGGGCATGCTCAGTGGAGAGGGATTATATAACTCTGGTAGCTGAATGACCATCCACTGGAGGTGCTTAACAGCACAGAATATTCTTGAATATGTTTGATCCATGTGATAGAATTTGACCAACAAATATGCTCCAAAAGGAAACCAGCCGAGCTTGTGCAAGATTATGTTACATAACTGGGAACCATTCCCTTAACTCATATTCCTTAGATAGCAAAACCATAAAAGCCAAATCCCAGTAGAAGGTGGGGCTGTTGCTCACTCTCTCAGGGGCCAGCCTGCACTCTGTACTAAACTTTAAGTGTGTATTTCTTCCTTTTGTATTAAACTTGGTGTAGTCTCTGCCCAGTCTCTGGAGTTAGGCCGCACTCTCTCTGTGAAATCTGTATCTCTTATTTACTATATTAAACCTATTCTTTCTCCTGTTACTCTGCTCTTGAATTCTATCCTGTGGCAGAGTCAGAACCTGGTAAGAGGATGAGGTGGGTTGAGGCCGACTATCGGGTCCCCCAGACTTTCCCTCTGATGTCATTTTGGTTTTTGTAACTATGCATAACACCTAATAAGTGTGCTCATGCATATAATTTTCTCCACATTTCCAATTATTTCCTCAGAAAATGGAATTCCTGGGAATAGATTATACATATTTTATTTTTAAAACATATGAGATTGCTTTCCAATTATTGGAAAAGCAATAAGAACAGCAATGTTCAAGAATACTAGTTTTAAACTCTTTGTAACTTTGAGTATTTCTTATCAAAAATTACTTTTGCCATTTATAGACTCTAAACAATCATTATTATCCTAAAATCTCAAAACAATGTTCTTAACTGAATTGCTGTTTTTAATAAATGGGATCTTCTTGTCCAATTCATCAGGTAGAAAAATTAAGCAGCACAGTCCACAGGTCAAAGTGTTAGATATTCATCCTCTACCTCTTTCTTTTCAGTTTCAACATGCTGTCAACAAATGTAATAATTATGCAAGAGGAGTTCATATGTATAAATCCAAAAAATGTATTAAGGGAAGCTGATTTGGGAGGAGTACGTGTCTTAATTTGAGAATTGTGGCAAGAAAATATGTTCCATGTAGTATGTTTCTCAGTCCAAAGAAATGACTGAGACTGCCTGCCGGCCCAAAGCGCCTGCCGGCCCAAAGCACCTGCCCCAAATCAGCTCTTGCCCATTCTTATGAGAAATGGCTACAGGCCAAAATCTTCCACAATCTACCTGAGAGAAATGAATCATGTATTTTTATTTTCATAAAACCTTACTTGGAGAAGTATAATTTGTTTCCCTGTAATTTGTAAGCTTTGTTGCAAAAACTTGGAGAGGAAAACTGTCAATGTTCTTTCTAGACATCAAAACATTGCTAGCATTGCACCCAGTGACCTTCAGTAAAAAGCTTCAAAGAATGCTGTACTGCACTACACAGACTGAAGAGGGAAAGAAATTAAGCTATCCTCCTTTGCATTCTCCCTTTTGAAGTCTTCCATCTTTAAAATAAAGAGTGCATATGCTTTCTTCTGGAGGGCCTGAATTATACAGCAGAAATGTAGCAGTGCACTTAGCATAAGATAAGGCCCTGTTAGTACTTTATCTTTTCCTGCAGTATGTCAAATTCAAGGGCTTGGAAGTTAAATATAGTTTAATTACTGTCACGAGTGGATTATCACGAGGTTTTAAGTTGTAGGAGGGAATCATCAGACAGTGCAAAATCTACTGTCTCAAAATATTCTACTTAATTCACTATGTGTTAGTTGTGTGTCTCTTCAAGGTTTTAGCACTGTGGAGAAGACACGGCTGCACAGCATGATCTGTTCCCCCAAAAAGTTTCCATTTAGGTTGGGAGGCAAAATTTTAATCACACTTAAAACAATTAAAGACAGCACATCAAAGGAATAAGAGTACTTTTGATTCAATGTCTGCTCCTCTTTTTCTACTGGATTTTATTTGAAATTTTTGTCAAAAAGAAATATGGAGCTTGAAGACTTAAGACAAAAAGAAAGTATCAGAAAATAATGGTGTGCCTTTAATTTATTAAAGTTTTACTCTCTCTATTGGTCATTTCTAGAGTGAGCTGGATGGCTGAAAATCAAACAAATGTTTTTAAAGATGTGTTGAAGCTCAAGCTAATGCACCTGTTAATCATTTAAAGGTGACTTTCTATGAAGAAAATGAGAAGAAACACCAAAAAGGGCCACCAATTCAGGGGAGAGCTAAATTGGCTCAGATGTGGAGTTGCATAAAACCCAAGAGGCATCTCTAATTCCCGACAGCAGACAATTTAAAAACCAGTGCATGTCCCCAAGTGGGTGATCTGAATGTGAACACACAAAGAGAAAATATAAAAATCTTTCCACTTGTTATGCATACACAGTCACAAATGGCTCTTGGGAAGCTACTATTTAGGAAGAAACCTTTACCAGGGAAGCCCAGATAAAGGGGTCTCTATCATGATCTCTCTTCTATCAGAGAAAAAAAAAAAAGAATACATGCTCTAAAGCACAGAAAAACTCAAATACTTGGCATTTCCAAGAAAAAAATAAACTTTCAAGGTCTAAGTAACAGTGTGTGTCTCAATAAAGAACTCACTAGTTCTGCTTATCTGAAAAGCAGATGGTGTGGCAAATAAAAAGAAAATGAACTTTTCTGAAGCTATTCCCTTTCCAAAATGCTAAGTGGATTCTTCATCCCTTATACTTGTGTTGTCCTTTTTTTTCCCCCCCTTGGATAATTCTATAAAAGTCAATTTTTCCAGAATGGCAATTAAATATAGATTGAGTTGAGAATTATGCATACTTACACACTCCACTGTGTGGAAGTTGCTTTTACAGAATTCATCAGATAATCTCATGTGTATTAGGTGATGTTAAGTGGGCAGAATCAGGCCGCTTAGCTGAATTACTTAGATCAGTGCAAGTCATCTACATGGGAAATGTTTTTGCCAAGTGGCACACTGGACTAACGTTCACATCTACCAAGCTATTTGTGTCACAGTGTGCCACACGGTGGAGGGAATATGATGGTGTGATATATGGCCCCTGCACTTGAAGAGTTTATAGTGTAGTTATAATAGTAAAATGTATATATGAAGGCAGAATAAAAACATGTTGAACACTTAACTATCAGGCATTGTGCAAAGTGCTTTTCTGTGTTAAGACATTCAACACTCCCAACAGCAAGAGGGCCTTGTTGTCCTCTCCATTGACTTCTTATAGCATTTAGAATAAACCCCAAACTTTTTGCCACTGCCTAAAATCACCACATGATTTGATCTCTCCCTTCCTTAGCAACCTCACTCCTACCAATATGACCATAGAGATTGCTCGCTATGCCCCAGCCATTCTGGCTTCTTTCTAGTCCTCTAATAAGCCAACCTATCTTGAACCTCAAGTTTTTCTGCCTGGACAGCTCCTCATCCAGTTTTTACAAATGGCATAAATAACAAATACTTATAGAAAAATAATTCTAGATTGTCTGTTTAAGTGACACCTTTCAGGAAGAAGGTAGACTTGAACTGAGCCTTGAAAAGTGGATTGTCTTGTTGGTTGAAAGAAGGAACTAGGTGAGCACAAAAGAGTGTAAACTACATGCCATCTCAAGGCAGTAGAGAGACCATGCTGGCAGAAGATGATGGAAGTACACTGAGTTTTAAATTTACACCCAAATGACAGTGTGAACATTGCCATTTATCCTCTAGATGACTGAGCAACCACATAATTTCTCTGACTCTCAATTTCCACATTTGTAAAATTTTCTCTACCTATTTTGCAGTGTCAATGTGAAGATTAATGGGAATATTCTCTCATACATATATATATATATATATATATATATATACACACACACACAGAGATATATACACATATGAGGAAACAGGAGTTTCTTGTACTCCTCTTGCAGTTTTTCTATAAGTTTTAAATGTCATTTTTTAAAAGGAGATTAAGGTACTATACCATCA
>NW_007735753.1:81122-131208 GCF_000696425.1 Galeopterus variegatus | reverse complement strand
TATATATATATATATATATATATATACACACACATACACACACACACATTTTAAAGCACTTTGAAAAATGCAAATCTCTCTGAAAGCCAGAGACATCTCTAGCATAAAACAATGTAAATTGCACTAGATAGTAGAAAACAAATATTTCCAGTCAATGTAAGTAAATAATTTCATAATAAGAAACTTTTATGATGAAGACCCAATAATTAGAAAATCAAGGAAAGCAACTTGTAAGGAGAGAAATGTATCCTCATATATGAGGAAAGTAGTCACCTGGATAACCCTAAGTCTTGTTTTGAACATGAGGTCCTCAGATGAGCGGGTTGGGAAAGATGCCTCTTAGACTGCAATAGATATATCCTAAGTATCCATTTTCCCAAAACCTACCTGTCAAATGTGCAAACAGCTATTGTTTTGCAAGATAAATGCAATTAGGTGATTAAAAAGAAAAGAAATCAGCAACCACTGGGAGGGACTTCGTGAGTTCCTAGGAGGGCTCAGAATTTCTGGGACAACTGCAATTCCATTTCATTCTTGAAGGGGTGAAGGTTCCAGTAAGAACAGCCACCTTCAGCCAGTAAGAGGCAAAGCTACAATTGCCTGCGGAATGCCTCTTAGGGGTCTCAATCTATCCACACCCTGGGGCTGTATTTCTGTGCCTGGAAGCATTGAAAATAAATAAGTGAATAGTAAAGACAGAAATAAAAAACTGCATAGAAACTGACAGCAGCCAAATATGTGTTTAAGCTACCGTACTACTACATTTTGACTGGATATTTCTGTTTATTTTATGTATTACTCCCTTATTATATTTTTGTATTTTGTCTCATATAAAATAGTAACACTGTTTAACGTAAATAATCATAGAAAAAAACTCAAGATTGTGCTAAATGCTTTTTAATCTCAGAAGACAGAGAATAGAAGGAGTCATAAAAGGTCATCCTCCTGGTAACAGGGACAGGACGATGAAGAAATGGTGTCAGGAAAACCCTTGCAAATTCAGCTTACTGGGGTAAAGACACATTAGAGGTCCACTGAGGCCAGGGGAGGAGAAAGCACTTGTAATCATATTGTAAAATGCTCAGCGGTCAAAAAGCAAGTTAGTTCTCCATGGAAGTACAGAGTCAGTAAAGTGATAAGACTAGAAAGCATTTGTCTCTGTTTGACTAATAGTCACAGAGAATCTCCTCTATGCATATCATTGTAGTGTACATTCAGGTGCCCCAAAATTACCCAGCCTCATAATCTGCTGTAGGCTGTAGGTGGTAACGATATTAGTTCTTATCCATAAGGAATGATACTACAAGGTTAAGTAGATTTAAGTGAGTCGAGAGTTATAAATTATGGAAGTAGCTCAGTGAAGCGATAAACTACAAGATTTCATTGACAGACCCTGGGAAGGTCAATGGCTATAAAGATATACAGGCTTCCTGAATACAAGGTTTTCCTCATTTGGGGAGATGTAGACTTTATGACAGAATCAATGGAAAAATTTAAAAAAGAAAATCTTGATGAGAACTAAATTCATAAGCTTTGCCCTGCATCATGTGTTATACAACATGGGATACTACTGTTCAAAGAGGATAATTTTCCTATAAGAAGAATAAAGGCAGACTGAATAAACTCCCTGAAGGTCAAGGTTTGTGTGGTAAGTATAGCCTGGGCCCACTACCTAAGAAGCCTGGGATTCATTCCCTCCTTCTATGATGAAAGCATTAAGGGTCTGTAATGAGGCAACTTAACTGTGCTCATATTGTAATGGAAGCTGACAAGATTATGTAGCTGACCTTCTGTCTCAGAATTTGGGCTAGCATTATGAGTTGCACTTAAAGAGAATTTCCATTAATCAAGTCACTTTCCAATCACATTCTACAACAGATATGAGTTCTTCATAAATAATTGTTACCGCTGCATGACACTTACAGAGAATATAAATAACACTTAACCATATATTAAATCTTCTAAAACTATGGCTTGAAAGAAAGTATTTCCAAATTCAGAATATTCCATATTGGTATGGACCAAATTCTATTATAACAAAGCCCTAGATCCTGTTTAGAATCTTTTGTACCAAGAAGATTTGATCTATGAGAGGCTGCTCAAAGGTGCTGTAGTGGAATTATCACTGGACTGAGAGCTGAGAGACCCAGGCCTTAGTCAGGCTTTCCAACAACTGTGTGACCTGGGTACTGACATTTAATCTCCAGGGCCTCAGAACCCCAGTCCATCAGATAAGCAAGTTGAATGGATTATCTCAAAGATCTCCTGTTATTGTTAACATTCATTGACCCTAAAGGGAGGACATTTAATATGGACTTTAAAATTCTGGTTTTAATGAAGTGAAATGTGTTGTATTTTGCTGTATCAAAAATATCACAAAATACAAATACTTTGCTAAAACTAAAAAACTACTAGTATAGGGCCGAGCCCGTGGCGCACTTGGGAGAGAGCGGCGCTGGGAGCGCAGGAGCGCTCCCGCCGCGGGTTCAGATCCTATATAGGGGATGATCGGTGCGCTCACTGGCTGAGCAGTGCGGCCGGTCTCAAAAAGGACAAAAAAAAAAAGAACTACTAGTATACCACCCAAAATTCCAGACCCTTAAGGGGGAATGATTAACAACATATGTTTGAATTGCCTGTCCTTTTATTTTTTTTAATAACAAATAAGTACAGTAAATATTTAGTCAATGAAATAATGCATAAAAATCACACTAAGTTGTTCTGCTTCTCTAGTTTCCTTCCCTACTCAACCTAAAAGATTTGGTATTATTAGGAATGATTAAATTATAGATTTGATTAGGGGGATATTTTAGACAAATTTGAAGTACTTGAGATTAGTCTTTGGTTCATTTTTTTGCCCCTTTCTGGTCTGGTTCTTCCTCTTCCATATTCACATTCCTGATGTCCACATGATTGCTTCCCTGTCTTTAATCTATTCAGACCTGACCTCTCCCACAGTATTTCATGATATAGTTCAAAATGAGTTACCTTTTTCTCTAACCTTCTTTAAACTCTCAACCTCTTAGACAGGTGTTAGGAAGAAAGTGCTCTTAATAAGTTAATTTGAATCAAAGCATTTGGTTAATTTTATCTTTTTTTATTGAAACATAATTGCTTATACATACTTGTTGGGAATAGAGTTGAATAGCAATACTCGTATACAATATGTGATAATCAAATCAGGATAATTAACATATTCATCATTATAAAATGTAATCATTCTCTGTGTCCATTAACCAATTTCTCGCTAACCCCCCTCCCTCTCTTACTTTCCCACCTAACTAAGTACAGTTCTGTTCTCTCCTTCTGAAAGTTGCAATGTGTTATTATGATTGTTCTTTCTTTCTTTCCTTCCTTCCTTCCTTCCTTATTCATTTGGTTATTTTTTAGCTCCCACTTATGAGTGAGTACATGCATTATTTTTCTTTCCGTACCTGGTTTATTTCACTTAACATAATTTTTGTTGAGCTCATCCATGCTATTGTGAATTTCATTCTTTTTTGATTGAGTAGAATTCCATTGTGTATATATGCCACATTTTCCTTATTTAGTCATCTATTGATGGACTTTTAGGTTGGTTCTAACTTGTGACTATCATAAATAACACTGTCATAAACATTGGAGTGCAGGTATCCCTTCGACATAATGATTTCCATTTCTTTGGGTACATACCCAGTAGTGGAACTGCTGGATCATATGGTAGTTCTATCTGCAGTTTTTAAGGAACCTCCATGTTGTTCTCCATAATGGCCACACTAATTTACAGTCCCACCAACAGTGCAGAAGGGTTCCTCTTTCTCTGCATCCTCATCAGTATTTGTTATTCTCTGTCTTTGATAGTGACCAGTGTGACGAGTGAGATGATACCTCAATGTGGTTTTGATTTGCATTTCCTTGATAATTAGTGATGTTGAATGTTTTTTCATGTACCTGTTGGCCATTTGTATGTCTTCGTTTGAGAAATATCTATTCAGCCCCTTTGCCCATTTTTTAATCAGATTATTTGTTTTTTTATTGTTATGTTGTTTGAGTTCCTTGTATATTCTGGATATTAATCCCTTGTCAGATGTATAGTTTGCAAATATTTTCTCCCATTCTGTAGGTTGTCTTTTCAATCTGTTAATTGTTTCCTTTGCTGTGCAGAAGCTTTTTAGTTTGATATAATCCCATTTGTTCATTTTTGTTGTTATTACCTGTGCTTTTGAGGTCTTATCCATAAAGCTTTTGCCCAGTCCTGCATCCTGAAGTGTTTCCCTTATGTTTTCTTCTAGGAGTTTGTAGTTTCAGGTCTTATATTTAACTCTTTAATCCATTTTGAGCTGGTTTTGGTATATGGAAAGAAGTATGGGTCTAGTTTTATTCTTCTACACTTGGATATCCAGTTTTCCCATCACCATTTGTTGAGGAGACTGTCCTTCCCCCAATGTGTGTTCTTGGTGCCTTTGTCAAAGATCAGTTGGCTGTAAATAGGTGGATTGATTTCTTGGTAATTTAATCTTAATGGGTTAAATTAATCCACATCATTAACTCATATGACAATGATTTGGGAGTACAATTTTAACCTCTGAAAGGAAATGTTTTTCAGGCCAAGCAACAATTTAACTAGTAATTCTCAGTCTTACATTGGAATCATTTGAAAAACTTTTAAAAGATGTGTATTAAAAGCTTTTAAAAGACCCACACTAAGATTCTAATGTAATTGAATATTTTTTTTACTTTTTAAAAATTCATTTAATTTTTACATAGTTGTGGGATACAGAGGTATATTTCAATACATGTATAAAATGTGTGATGATCAAATCAGGGTAAGTAGCATGTTTATCATCACAAAAATTTATTATTTCTTTGTGATGAAAGCACTTGAGTTTCTCTCTTCTACCCATCTGATAACATACAATAAATTATTGTTAATTATAGATGCCTGGCACTACTGTAGACCACCAGAACTTATTTTTCCTATCTAGCTGCAATTTTGTGTCTGTTAATCAACCTCTCCTTATCCTCCCTTCTTGGCCTCTAGTAACCACAATTCTATTCTCTACTTCTAAAAGTCCAACTTATGTTTTTGTTGTTTTTCAACTCCCACATATGAATGAGAACATGAAGATTTATCTTCCCATGCCTGATTTATTTCACTTAAAATAACGTCTACCAGACTCATCCATATTGCTGCAAATGGCAGAATTTCATTCTTTTTATGGCTAAGTAGTATTCCATTGTGTAGATATATCATATTTTCTTTATCCATTCACCTGTTAATGGACACCTAGGTCGATTCTATGTGTTGGCTATTGTGAATAGTGCTGCAATAAACATAGGGGTGCAGAAATCTCTTCAGAATGCTAATTTCCTTTCCTTCAGGTAAATGTCCAGCAGTGGAATTGCTGGATCATATAGTAGGTCTATTTTCAGTTTTTTGAGGAACGTCCATACTGTTTTCCATAGTGGCTGTACAAATTTACATTCCACCAACAATGTGTGAGAATTCCCCTTTCTCTTTGCCTATTCTTTCAGATAGTTTATTCATCTTTTTTTTTTCCAAGTAGTCCCTTTTACAACTCCAATCATTCATTAGATTCACATTAAATAACAACTGTAAACAAAGCTTTCAAAAACCTTGTTTAAAAGAATGGCCTTTTGCTTGCTGCCATGAGTTTTTAACCACTGATTACAATGTTTTGTTTGGTTATTTATAACTTACTCCTGTCTACTTGTATGTGTTAAAAATTTTAGGAAAGGGTACTTGCCTTGGGAATATTACTCGTTTAAAGGTTACTTACTCCAAAATGCCATAATACCTCTTTCTATTCCCAATCTATATATAAAAGAAATAATCCACATTTTGGATTTTGTTGTTTTAGTTCCTCAACCCAGTACAATCAGACTTCCACCACTCACCACTCTACTGGAACCACTAAGCAAAAGCCACCATGTCTCTGAAATTAATCACTCCAGGTGCTTATTTGTTTAACCCTACCTACTGTGAAATATGAATTTCATCATAGAAAAACTCACAGAACAGAAATGCACAGCCCAAAGATTTATCCCAAGGGACATACCCACACAAACATCACATAGGTCAGAAGGAGACACACCATAACCCAGCAGATCTCCTCATGTCCCCTTCAGACCATCATCCTTCTCTCCTTACAAGGGCAACCACTACTCTAATTTAAAATGCACATTTTTCTAGCTTTCTTTGATATTTTTAACACCTAAACAATATCCCTAAGCACTATAGGTTTAATTAAACCTGTCTTTGTAGTTTATCAAACTTTTCTCACTCAACATCATGTTGTGAGATTTACCTTTTTCCTTGCATGAACCTGCAGGTTGTCATTTTTGTTATTGTCCAATATTCCATTCATGGCATATCACCATTTACTTGCCCATTCCACTAGGGGCTCAATGGCTTACTTTGAAGTCCTCGTCCCACTGAATATTCTGGAGCGTACGACAATGTTGATCCTTGCCTCTTTGAAATTCTCTTCTCTCTAGCAATGTTCTCCTGGCTTTCCTTCTACCATTTTAATGGGTCTTCAGTGGTTTCCACTAACTGCTCTTTCTCAATGCTTCCCATATAAAATATTGCTCTTCTTTAGGTATCTTATTTTATCTCCTCATTTCACACATAATCATCAGGCAACAATTCTGGCTCCAAACTACTTTTCTAGGTCATTTTTCATTACCTCTTGCCTTTCTTCCCCCTCCTCCTGGTCTGACCCTTCCCTTCTCCCCAGATATCTCACATGGGGCCAAGCAAAGCTACCTCCTCACCGTACCATTCCCTTTTTGCCTTTGTGCCTATCTGTGTTCTGCCCCTCCAGCCTGGAGTTCTCTTTCCTTGTCTTTATCCCTGGGTAATTTTAATTGCTCCCTCATCCACGTTCCCTAAGTGCACTGCTCCATCTCCTGCTATAGCACTTAGGATGCTATACTGTGAATATTCGCTTGTGTCTATCTCCCTCACCAGAGAACAGGAATCTTGTCTTAATCATCCCTGACTCCCTGAGGGTGCTTGATGTGTAAATGTTGCCAGAATGAATGAGTCTGTTTACTTGGTAACCTTCGTGAGTTTCCTGTGCTAAGGAAAACCTTCACAGCATTCCCACTCATGCCATGCTCCCCTGGCAAAGATGTTTCGAACTTTACATGGTGGGTGTTGCAGGTGAGGCTTCCTGGGAAGCAGACTCTGAGGTAAAGATCAGCATGAAGGATGTTCATTACAGAATGCTCATGGAATCACCACCTGTGGGAGGAAACGAAAAGAAAGAGAAAGAGGCAAGATTGGGCAGAGGAAGATGTCAAGCTGTGATGCAGTCTCAATGGAAACCTCAGCTGACACTACAGAGAATTGTGAGGACTGCGTGTGCCAAGATGGTGACAGAGCTGGTCCTTTGTATTCTTCACCTGCCTCAGAAGGGAGGCATGACCTCTTTGGCCAGGGAAATCCTTGAAGGGCTCTGACAGTTAAAAGGGACATTGCAGCAGCAGACCAGGCATCATGTGTACACTACAGTATAAAACTGTTTTTAAAAAAAGAATCTTATGAACCAATTGCCCAAGTTATATGTAGGACCTGTTAGTTAGAATTCCCAATGGCTCTAATTGTACCTGCATCATTATGAAAAAATGGCAATTGCCAATTTCATCATGTTTGGTGTAAAAGTTTCTGTTCTAATTTTCACAGCCTTTGTTTCATTCCCTTTGGCTTTGTGCCAGCACTCCAGAAGGACAGCCACCCCACCCAAAAGACCCCCAAAAGGACATCACAGAAGCTGCACAGAAAGACCCCTGCAGTGAAAATTTAATGTGACTATATTTGGAAAGACCAAGGTGACAGAAAACTAAATATTTGATTATTCACTAGTTAACTTTAATGAAGTGCACAGTTCAGTATTCTCAGCCACATTTCTGTGAATATTGGAAAGGGAATTTTTTAAATCTCAACTAAGTTTCAAAGCATCTGAATACATTTTCTTCACAATTTTTTTTCCATTATTTCAGACACTTAAAAGTGTTAAAAAAAAAAATCAGAAGTGGGTACTTGTATGACTCTCTCTTGGGCAATCTCAAAATATAAGCTGCCAAATTAGAAAGTTCATTTTCCTTTACATGTAAAAATAGTTACTCTGTCTAGAAAGGGTAAAATATGCAGTCATCCTATTCCTTCTAGAATAGTTTATCGAATCACCAACATACCAAGCATATAGGTACACCGAAAAGGATAGTGCCAGGAGATGAGCGATAAATACCAGAATGCAAAAAAATCTGCATTGGGAGAAGAGATTTCTGAAGCTGGCATGATCGAAAGAGTTCTGTGAGTGCCAGATTTCTGGAATGAGCAAATGGATGAAGGGTGGTGCTTTTAACCACGGTAAGACATATAGGAGGAGGAGCAGGTTTGGGAGTAAAAAGATTATGAGCTCACTTTTGTGAATATTGAGCTGAGATGTCTGTACTTTATTCAGTGAAGATATAAGATAGTTTTAGATCTGTCAGTCTTCTGAGGGCTGGCTGGGAACATGAATTTGGCAGATATCAATTTACAGACTCATTCATTCATTCATTCATTCATTCATTCCCTTGCATTCAATAGGTATGAGTCAGGCAGCATTCTAGGTCCTAGATATAAAGAAGCTGGTGTGACGGATGACAGCCTGTGTTGTGGGAGGGGATGAAATCTCACAAGGAGGGATAAGGAGTAAGAAGATAACCAGTGATAGGACCTTGAGGAGGAACCAGATTGAAGATATGGGCAGTGGAAGAAAAACCCAAAAGGAAGAGTCTGGATGTACGAAGGAGAACCCAAAGAGAGTAAAAGCACATAATTTAAGGAAGAGACAAATACTGGGCAGAGTTTAGACTGCTGTCTTAAGCCGACTTCCCTATGCATCTTACTCATGATAACCTTTCATTATCCAAGGTTATCATGAGTAATAATGAAATGTGCCATTTCATCTGTGATGATCATATTTGGTTTGCAAAAATAATAAACATAAAATGCTGCCCAGCCAAAGATACTCAATTAGTTGCTATTAATTTTGTTACTGATATTATTACTATGTCATAATTATTTTGACTATTATTATGGCTATTTTAACACTGTTATCATTATCAGCAATGTTTTATAATATAGAAAAGTCAAAATAAGGACTTTGAAAAATGTCCATTGGCTTTAATCATCAGAAGATCCTCTAACAGAGCAGGTGCAACGTGGTGGTAGAAGAAACCAGATCATAGGTGGGGAAATGACTGGAGGAAATATAAAAAGGAAGAGATGGAAATGCAGACTATCATGCCCAAATTGTTGGCCAAGAAAAGAAAGAGAAGGAAGAGTACACAGATTTTAAAAATCTAGAGGATTTTTTAAAATGGGTACAAATTATGTTACTATAATAAAGGGACTAGCTCAGTGGGGGAAAAAACAGTGAGGATACAAGTTAGAAAGGAAAAATTAATTAGGAAAATTTTAGAAGATGCGAATGGGCTATAATCAAGAGCAAAGGTAGATTCATAACTGTTTCAAAAAATATCAAGTCCTGACTTCAAGTCAAGATGGCAGAATAGACTACTGTCCCCAGTGTCACTCTCTCCCACAAATCAACCAATTTACAACTATAAAAAAGCAACAACAGCCAAGCTGGGGCTGCTAGAGCTCAGGGAAAGAGGAGGAGAGACCTATGGAGAACATGAAGGCAGGAGAAACCGTGATGAGAGAGAAAAAAACCTCTCTGTTTGTTTCAAATCTTGGCCACTTCCAGGCTGGAGCTGCTGAGTACTTGGAGCAGGAGCTGGCAAAAGCCACAGCTGTGCCCTTCAGATGGAGTTGCTTGGAGGCAGCAGGGGAGAAGAGGGCCTTGGTGGCCTCCAGGCCAGCGAGACCACTAATAGGGTTCCTGTGGACCCACATAGGAATGAGGAGCCACAGCAAATGAGAAAAGGAGCCACTCAGAGGCCAGTGAGTCATCGCAAGGGACTGGAGCATGGCCTGTCCCATGGGAAGTGTTTGGAAATTAGGCAGTGGGGGGGATGGGCCCACCAGGAGAATAATGGGCACAGCAAGGACAGCTCATCTGCCCCCCAATCAGCGTAGGGCCACTCAGAGAAGACTGGTCAGGAATATAGAATTGCATGGGGTTCAGTTTGATGAAAAGACAGTTCCAGACCAGAGTTTCTACACAACCCAGGTGCACCAGATTTCACTAGATCTGGAAGTACCTCTAAAGTCAACCATTAAAACCTGAGCTTCACAAAAAGGCTGCCCTAGGGAATATGCTTCAAAGCAGCAATTTAGCTCAACCACACAGCTCAAGTACTGGTCCCCACAGGAAGTTCCCGCATTTTAGAAGTAAGCAAAGGACAAAGAATTAGTTCCAGAGCAGAGTTTAAGTGGTGGAAACAGCAAATAATCCAACACAGAACTGAAAGAAAAAACAAAGTACCCACAGACCAGAGACAAAGTTTGATATTAAAGTTTGATATTATTTGATATTAAAGTTTGTAAAGGCCTCATTTCACCAAATAACACCTATAACACCTAGAAGTAACAGAAGTCATCTAGGCTACCAAGCCAGAAAGGGGGAAGGCTGAGGGCCTCAGCCAAACACCCCTGACATGTGCAACCAGCCCAGCGACAACCACCGAGCCACTGCAGGAAGTGCCCTGGGCTCTCCCGAACTGGGGTGGTAAGGGACCAAGGGCTTTTGCCACAACCCCTGACATCTGCACCCACCCTGGCAGTGACAAAGCCACCACTGGAAGTCCCCTGGTCTTTCCTGTGGGAATGAGGGGGTGCCACAGGCCTCAATCCCACTCCTCCTCCTCCTTCCTTCTTCCATCCCATTCCTTTCCCCTTTCCCCTCTCTCCTTCCCTTACAACTGCTCTGCAACAACATCCTAGAATGTAAAAAATATATATATTAATTTAACAAAAGGTTAAACCCAACATATATATATATATATATATCAAGTTCTTAGGGAAAAAATGTCCATAAAAGATATATAAGATTACTACAAGAAAATTATAAATGTTATTGAATTACATTAAAGAAGACTTCAAAAAACTGAAATGTATACCAAACTCACAGGTTGAAAAACTCATGAATATAAATATTTCTCCTGATATTAATGTATAGATTCAATGAATTCCATATTCCCAGCGGCTTATTTCAGTGTGTGCATGAAAGTTTGCAAGTAGATTTTTAAATGTAAATGTACATTAAAAAGGCCAAAAATAGCCAAGACACACTTGAAGAAAAATAAGGTAGAAAAGACTTGCCCTGATATTAAGACCTATATAAAGCTATATTAATTGAGACAGTGAACTTTTATTGCAAGGATAGATATTTAGACCAAAGAATATAATTGAAGTCTAGAAATAACTCCACACACAAAAGGACACTTGGTTTATAACAAATTAGCACTCCAGAGCAATGTAGAAAGGATACTTTTCAATCATTGGAACTGTAACAATGGGTATCCATACATAAAAATCACTTCCAGGTCAATTAAAAAACTAAGTGGAAAACTTTTACAAGAGAATGTAAATGAATACCTTTATATTCTTGGGATAGGGGTCTTTAATTAAACCGAAAAAGTACTCACCATAAAGGAAAGGAGATAATTTTGACTACATTAAAATTTAAAACTTCTGCTTTATCATAAGGCTCCACGAAAAAGGTCAAAAGACAACCATAGAGTGTAAGAAGATATTTTCAAACTGATAATAATCTCAATACACAAAAAACTCATGAGAAACACAAATAGATGAAAAAATAGTGACAGTCCAATACAAAAATAGGCGAAGAACTTGAAAAGAAGCTTCACAAAAGTAAAGATCCAAATCATAAATAAAGACATTAAATAAGAGATACTCAACCTCATTGGTATTAGAGTAAATGCTAACTAAAACAACAATGACAACACTAAACACTTTTAGGATTGAAAGATTGTGCAAAAGTCTAATGCCAAGTGTTGGCCAGGATTTGGAGCATCAGGAGTTGTCATACACTGATGGTGGGAATATAAGTTTATATAACCACTTTGGAAAACAGTGTAGTTGAGGCACACATGCTCTTTGGCCCAGCAATTCCACTGCTAGGTATATACCTTAAAGAAATGCATGTACCAAGACACATTATTCATAGTAATTCAAAACTGGAAACAACTCAAATTCCCCTGTCAGTAGAATGGATAAATAAACTGTGGTATATTTGTTTAAGGCACTGTGCAGTATTAAAAATGAACGAATAAACTAAAGTCACATACAACAACATGAATGAATTTTACCAACACATAAAGTTTAGAAAAATAAGCCACAAAAGAATACATACAACATGGTTCCATTTATATAAAGTTCAAAAATAGAAAAACTAAACTTTTGCTTAGTAATGCATATTTAGGTGCCAAATTCATAAAAATAAGAAAAGATATTATTACTATAAATTCAGAATAGTGTAAGAACTAGAGGAAAGGAATGAATTTGCAACTAACAGGGATAGTAGGCAGATGCTTGTGCCTGGCCAGGTACCCTTCCCTCTGCTTTCATTAGCTATTCCAAATCTTCTATATAAAATATTTTGTTTCTTGGTCTGGGTAGTTTTTATAAAGTAATTGTTTTACAGCTATTTGTAAAATTGTCCATATGGATTGTATGTACTTTTCTGTGTGCAAGTTATGTTTCTCAATGAAAAGTGTGAAAATAAGTATAGGAGGTAATATTAACTTTAGGTAATAATGGGAAAATAACACTTACCTAATACATCATTATGAAAATTGACCATAATTTATACAACATGCTTAGCTATACACCTGACATAAAAAAGCATGTATGACTATTATAACATTAAAGTATATACAAAGAAAAGCCCACACACAAAAAAAGAAAAATTCTATTAAAAACTAATTTTTTTCAATTCAGAAATACTTTAAGAAATATTTTTACTATTTAGCACTATTTTTGGTTACCAGTAACCAGCCTTTTTGTATAGATTTTCTATAAGAGAACAACATCAATATCTTTGTCATATGGATAAGCAACTTACCAAGTCATGTAGTTACATGTCATCCATTGAAACAAGTGGTTTGATCCATACATTCTAGAGTTTCACATGTCAATATATTAAAAATAATCATATTTCAGATATTTCATATTCTTTCCTGTTCTTTAGCATCCAATTTTAAGATTGGATTGGTACTTTGGTGCTCTAATCATCTGAATTAATGACTGATTTATCGAAGAATTACTGATTATAAAACTGAGAGACAATACTTTATTCTCTTAAGTACTATCACTTCCATAAATATTTATGGAGCTTGTATACTGTGAAAAGCATTGTACAAGGTATAAGAGTAAGGGGTGCTAAACAGGAGAATAATGGCCATAAGGAAATCACACAATTTAAGTTTAATAGATCAATCTGAAATTAACCATAAAGCAGAACAGATTGTCATTTGAAGAAGACTGATAGAAATCCAGGTGTGGCCCCTACCAGTTCACGAATTTGAACAAGTTCCTTGGGAACTCCAGAGTGAGGAAACTGCAGTGGCAGATGATAAAAATTCTCAAGGATTCTAAAGGAGATTGGTGAAGCTGGAGCATTCATTTTCTGGGGGGAATGTAGAGGAAGAAGATCCTGGATAGGCAATTTGGAGCCCATCTTTAAGAACATAGAAATAGCTTTAAATTTATTTATTTATTTTTTCCTTTTTGTCTTTTTTCGTGTCCGGCAATGGATCGCAACCCTCAGTGTCATGCCCGTACCGGACTGGGACCGGCAATGGGATCACAACCCTCGGTGCCGCGCCTGCACCTCGCTCAGCCAGTGAGCGGGAACCGGTCTGTATGTGGGATCCGAACCCTCGGCGGGAGCGCCGCCGCACTCCTAAGCAGCGCACTGTAGCAGTGCACCACCGGGCCGGCCCGAAATAGCTTTAAATTTATAAAGTGACTGGGTTGAACTGGCTCTAACACGAGATAGAAAAATATGACAGATGGGTCATATTCTTCCATCTCGTTGTAGAGCCAGTTTAATCTAGTTATTTTATAAAAGCTTTTATAGAGTTTTGCAAATACTTTGCAGAATTATAAGCCTTTATGAGATTCCATTTAACAAATTTTTCTCACCCACACTTACTTGTTATTTTAGGTACTTCCTACCCTGTACTAGCAAACACCTATCCTACGTCTTCATATATTTTCTCTATTCACAGGACTAAAACTGTTTTCTACTAAGAATTTGGAATCATCAAAATTTAACTAATTTAGTCAGACTATGAATTTAACATAAAACAATATTTTAAAATTCAGATATAAAGAGTTTTTCTGAAGTTGCATGTCTGAGGTATGAGGAAAAGAATAAAATCAGAATTCATTGTGGAAACCCCCCCATTAAGCAAAAGACTCCCTAAAATTCAGCTTTTTATCCCACAGATTATCTACATTTTAATTTCCAAACAAAATTTAAGTATGTACAATATCAACGTTTTTTGAGTATGTTCCCCATAAGAACTACCTTTTAACCCAAACTATTTATTTCCACAATTAACTACCGTCAGTTATATAATCTAACATAACATTCCCTGGCATAGTAGCACATGAAATTTTTTTAAAAGTAAGCTGTAAAATAAAGTAAATTCAGAATGTTTTCAGACCAAATATCATCTGTTTCCTGTACTAAACCCAAATGTATTTCAGTGAATAACATTAAATGCTACTTCATGTTAATTATCCCCTTTTTGAGAATCAAAACTGTCTCATAGCTAAAAATCATGTCATCAAATTTATTATTCAAGTATGCTCCTGTGATGAATTTCCAATTTTCTCCTCTTCATTAGAATTAACAATCACCCGACATCACTCCCCAATCAGTTGATATAAGGCAAACAATTGTCTGCCTGATCATGGGCGATATGCCAGCAAATGAACAAGTAAGGGGTTGAGAGGAGGGAGAGATTTTAGTGCCTGTGATTAACTTCATACCATTATTATTGTATTTCAACAGTGAAAGCTCTGTTATGGCATATGGTATTACTGCATATATAAAGTATGTAGAATCAGTAGCCACTAGGTTCACAAAGCAGGCCAGTAGCTGGGAATGCTCTGTCCTTCCCTGTGAAGCTCATGCCTGCAACTGCAGTGTGTGACCTTCAGCAAGTCCCTTCCTTTCTCAAGGCTCAGTTTGATCCTCAGAATTAAATAGGTTGAACTAGCTAGTCTCCAGATCTCTTCTAGCCCTCTGAATCTGTGAAAGGAAATAACAGCTTTAAAAGAATGGTGATAGTGTCCCAGATGTATGCATATATCCAAACTCATCAAATTGTATACATTAAGTATGTGCAATTTTTTGTATGTCAATTATATCTCAATAAAGCTTTTGTAAACAACAAAATATCTGAAGGAAACTTCAGCAGAGGCAGGAACAATCTGGATAGCTCTAGGTTTTAGACTGATTAAACAAGAGACTGTGTTTAGCCTAGTTAAGTTAAAGTAGCCTTAGTTGGGCTGATAATAAATCTGAGTCTTGGGGTCAGAATATTGTCAAGACAAAGAAGAAGAGATTCACACTTGAAGCTGTCTGAAATGGAGTGGACTGCCCCTGGAGAAGATAAGGTCACCATCGCTGGATGTATTCGAGGAAAGGCTGGGATACCAGTTGGCAGGGATATTATAGAGACATTGAGAAGCTTGTAAGCCAAGTTCCCTCCAGTCTTAGAGAATAAGATGCTACCATAAACTACTACGACAGAATCTCGTGTCTTTTTCTCTCATGAATCACATGGAAGGACTGCTTCTAATCATTCATCCAACATCAACCCTACCCCAGGCAAGGAAATGTACAAGCTCTATCAGGCATACAACGATGATTCAGAGAAAACACTCTACTACTGCAGGGTAACACAGGAACATCATCGCTACCGGGCAGGTAGTGATAAGTGACACAGAAGCCCAGATAAAATGCAAAGAAATTTCTGAGAAAGGAGTGATGACTTCCAGCTTCACAGAGCAAGGATAAAACACTAAGGAAGAGTTTGTGGGGGAGAGCAAAGCAGAGTGAAACCTGAAGGAAGGCAAAGGGCACATAGTGAAAACACATGGCTTTGAAGAGCCTTCCATTCCTATACTACATGTGCTTCACTAAATAGCTGAGAATGCCATGAAAATGAGCCCACATATGTTGGTCCCCCTGCCTTAAAGCACTAAACCTGTTCATCTTCTTGACCCATTAGACAAGAGCCAGAGGGGTTCACTCTGCCAGCAGGAGAAGCTGGACCAGAACAGGAGTTCACATCGGGTGTGGAATCAGGATCATAGTTTATTTGTCTTTGAGTGACACCAGGAAACTTAAGCCATCACATGCAATGTTAATGGAAAGACCAAATTTTATAGAGACATTGCAAGGTTAGATAAGACTTTTGACCTATGAACATTGACTTGAAACTTTGATTCCAATAATACATATGCATTCATGGTAGTGCTGAGCTTATGCGCACGTCTACCCTCTTGACTATTTATTGGACATTGTACTACTACCACCTGAACATCCGAATTTAGTAGTAGCTTTCAATTTTTATTACCCATGAAACTTTACTTTTGGCTCTTTGGAACAATTGTCTCATGGTAGCTCATATGAGATTTCAGCCTTTATAAATAACCACTTCCCTGGGTTCCCTCTTTAAACTAGTGCTTGATTATTAGCACACCTTCTGAGATTTGAGAGTTCAGTCACGAGTCTGTAGTAGATCCTCAATGACATATCTCAATGAATATTGATTATTCTCCTATTCCAGTGCAAGTAATTATAGTCTGAAATGAGTCTCCCCCGAGTCTTTGCTATGCTTGAGTACATGCCATTTAGAATAACTTTTTTTCAGTATTTGACATCATACTAGTAACAATGAAATGATTAATTATGCATGCATATGGTAACGAGTATGTTGTTTAAAATCCACACCTCCTAGTGTTACCAAACTCTTGAAATGATTAATATAGTATAGAAAATTTAATAATACATCCTGTAGCAATCATGCAAGATAGTATTGTGATTGATTCCAGGAACTTACAGCATAGAAATGCTAATAACATACAAGTATGACAGAAAAGATAGAATCCGTAAGGCCTCAGGTCTAATGTGGTGGTGACAAGAAAAGGGTATTCCTCTGCTGGCTGCTTATTACCTGAAGGGAGCAGGTTCCCAAGATCGGGAGAAGAGATAGGCACAACAGGTTTACTATTCTTAGTACTCACACTGCCCAGTAGTTCAGTGCGAAATTCTCATGTGTTGTGTTTTTTCTGTGGGTAGAGACCTGGTGCTCAGTATGTTTAGTCCTAATTTAATAAAGTTAATAAATTGCTCTTTTCTGTTAATTGCTCTCTTCTTCATCCCTAGTTTTATCCAAGATTACATCCAAGATGTATCTGTGCCCAAGAAAGGCATGTGCCCAATTAATATCAGAAAAGCTAGGAGATTTTTGTTTGTTTTTGTTAGGCACTATCAACAGAAGAAAACTTTTAAACTGTGGTTCTCTAAACAAAACTCCAAATAATTTTACTTGCTGTCATCAGACTCATTTTTATGTTATATTTTAGGAGGACTGATATCTTATGAACCCTGAGATTTCTTAATACAGTTTTAATACTTATTTTCCTATTATTCAAGTAGGAGAAAACCAACATAGAAATGGGAGGATATCATCCTAATTCTAACAGAAAAAGACTGCTATTTATACTTATAAGTAGCTCCTAAGGAAAGTGTTTCTTGGTCCGTGGCTGTTCTTTGTCAAGCACCTTGATGGTTTGTATATGCATGTGTGGGAAAAGGAGCTGGAGAAAAGCTGAATTTTTTAGCAATATGGAGATTGATATATTTAGAATTTCTAGGGAAATATGGGGAGAGAGGGTGGGAAACAAGAAAAGAAGTGGAGCTCGCAGAAGGATTTAAAACATAATAATGCATGGGCCTGGGACTAAGACAGGAAACTTCAGCAAGGACTAACTACAAAGGGTTTGGGACAACAAGACTGAATGATATGGATTATTTTTGTTCATGAAAGGACTTCTCCCCTTGACTAGCAACTCACCAGTAAAATCTAGTGTACTCACACATGCTTTGAGTATGTGTAAACCAACAAATTTTCTGGCAACCAAACTCTGAATTAACTGCACGCACAACCAAGAGAGCACACGTGGAAGCAAAGGGCCAGCAGTCAGAGAAGGTCGTGAGAACACAAGGCCCTGGAAACTGACAAAAATCTTCCAAAGACACGGAGTTATTGGGGTCAAGCTCATCTCACTTAGATATTGAGCAGCAGAGAAACTTTCCCACCTGACATCCCATTTTGCATATTTCCAACTTAATCTGTTTCTGTTCCTAATATTCATTGGTTTGAAAATAAACTAAAGCAATATGCATCAGCTCTGGCTTTAGTAAGGTTTGAGAATAGAAATAAAAGGTATGAACCCTAAAACTTAGAAAATAATACATAAGATGAATAATGTGGTGGAAGAGCCTTCTCTTGCTCACCCCACATTCTTTCCCCAACAGAAACTGAAGATTGTATTCTGACCTATGAGAATAATAAGGATGGTGCTACTAGAAGTGTTTCAAACTCTATCTCTATTCTGTAAATTGTTCCTGCCCTTGGAGAGAGAAGAAGAAATCAATTTGGTGACACTGGTAGTAGCCTAGTGTTCATTGGGCAATGTTGCCTGTGGGGGTCCCATTGCCTAAAAGTTAGACGGAAGGTCTGTTTTTCCCATGCTTCCTCTTGGTTCTGCTTCTCCGGATGCAGTAGGCATCAGGCTCCCAGTTTCCATGCACAAAACCCTCTCTGATGTGCATCACAGAATCGCACCTGTGACAAGGTGCATGCATTCAATCTGGGGAGAGTCAGAAGACCTGCCTACGTCCTCAATCAGGCACACACTTGAACAAAGGCAACTCTCCATGCCCATGTGACCTTGTATGTGTCAATTCTCATCTAGTTCTATGGAGGGAAGCAGAGATTGTATCACGAATCCAATCCCTAAAAATAATACAACACCAAAACCATATAAAAAATGTTAAGATTTTCAAATGATTAGGGCAGGCAAAAATGACTAAGGTGTGAGGTGATGAACGCCTGGAAAAGGTGAAGACAGATGGTGGTATGGACTGCATGTTTGTGTCCCTTCCAGATTATATGTTGAAACCCTAACCCCAATAGGATGGTATCAGGATGTGGGGCCTTTGTGAGATAATTAGGTTTAGATGAGGTTATAAGGGTAGAGCTCTCCTGATGGGATTAGTGTCCTTAGGAGAAGAGAACGAGACCAGAGCTCACTCTCTGGGCCATGTGAGGACACAGGGAGGAGGCAACTGTCCACAAAACAGGAAGTGTCCTTCACTAGACACAGAACTTACTGGCAATGGACTTTGGAATTATCTCAAAGAAAAATTCACAGCCTGAGTGACTGCCCAGATCCTGGGTAAATGGAGGGTGGCAGCATGGAACCTGCAGAATTCAAAGATGCCACTGTGTTTGGGTCTCTTGAACTTGACCATTCTCTGAACTTGCCTTTATTGCATATGATACTAATTAAAGTATTTTAGTATCCCCATCCTAATTCATCTGAGTTTTTGTTTCTTAATTCTATTAAGATTACAGGGATAGACTTGTTCACAATTGTTAACTACAACCCCAATTTACCTCCTGAGATCCAAATCCACATTTTAAAGCTTTCCCTTCACCATTCTAGCTACTAACTAAATAATTCTTCAGAAATGCAAACATAAAAATTATTTTCCTATTCAAACATTAAATGAATCTCTGTAGGACATACTCCAAAGTTATGGTGTGGCTTCACCACCTAGTCCCAGCATGACTTTCCACCCTCGTCTCTAGCTACTTTCTCCAGTGTTCTAGCCACACTGGACCCCTCACTCCTCCCTAAACACATCAGGCATTTTACAGCTTTCACCCTTATTTCTGTTGTTCTTCTGTCCAAACTGTTGTTCCACCTACCAAAAATCTAGCACACGTCTTCTCATCTGTCAAATAAAGCTCAGCTGCAATGTCACACTTGTGGATGCTTCCCAACCACCCACCAAATCCCAATCAGAGCTAAGTACCCCATCAGCTATGAAGAGCCTTTTACTTACACTCTCATAATGTTACGAGGGCACTTACCTGCCCTCGACCCCTCACATTTCACAGTGGAAAGGGAGCTCTACTTTCCGGGCGGGTCCTCTCTACGGCCGCACCTACGCTTGCCCAAGGAAGGAGACGCTTCTCTGATCTTGACAATAGGAAGAAGGAACAGAGGCAAAGAGTTCAGCTCCATTCTCTTTGTCAGAAAGCAAAGTCTTCAGGACACACATCTTTTCTTCTCATTCGTGACCGGGAAGTTTCTGCCTTTCAAAGGCCTGATGTTGTGAGTAAATAAATTCACGAGTGGGGGAACATAGTAGAGGGAGTGTATGTGGTTATAGGTCATGTGACATTCTCCAACTTATCATTATTAATAAAAAAGCAGATATTTGTTACCCATCATCTGTTTGGGTTCCTGTATACACTTTTCAGAACTTTCTAAACTCAGGAGTTGAAAAGGAATGCAATTGATTGGTCCTCTCCAGTCCTGACTTGCTGGTTCATGGGCCAGAAATCCTAAGGGATAAACACTGAACCAGAGCATGGGTAGGGCATAGAAAGACGGAGACCAAGGCTTGAAGCTTGGTAACCCTAAGCCAGCTGGGTTTGGACCTCATTGGTTTTCTGTGGTTTTTATTGTCACTGTGTAGCTGATTTTTAATTGTTGAGGGAATGTGGGGCTTAGTAATCATGGTCTGTGTGGTTCCCTGTGTCTGAACTTGCCCTGACTTATACCAACAGCCATGGCTTAAAGGAGACCAATGGGACAGGGATTACATTACAGGTAAGAAAGTCTCTTTTGGTTCAATAAAAGCTAACTTTAAAGTAGGCAGAGCTTTCATGTAAAGGCTCTGTAGGCACTGCGGGTAGATCAAGCTTACCTGATTTTACTGTATTTCTCAGTGAGATCTGCAGACTGAGTCTTTAAAGTGGAGCAGTAGCTAAGTTACAGGCAACAGAGGTCTAGTAAAGTAGGTCTCAGGCCAGGCATAGGTACATAGTACTAAATATACTGCCCCAAATTGCATTTCTCTGTATGTTGTTTTGAAAAATAACAAGAGTTATATAGATAATTACGTAGGAACTAACCTAATGGATCATGTAGCCTGTTCACCAGCTTTTAAGAATCATGCTCTAAACCCATAGCCTCAGGAAGGCTATGATTTGCTACTGAAATAGCCAAGAAACATGACTCTGGATTTCAGAGATTTACTATGATCTCACACACAGAAAGGACATAGATCTTACTAACAAAAATTTTAATTTTTACCATAAAAAATTCCTAAATAAACAAAGTCAACAGAAAACAGATAAATTGGGGAAAAAATGTGCTACATACAGGACTGAAAATTAATAGTGTCTATAATACACAAAGACCTGCTACAAAATAAAAAAGTGACCAAAAATAAACCCAAAGTGGAAAAAAATTGGCAAAGAATATAAAAGAGCAATTCTCAGAAGAGCTAACCCCTGTGATTCAGAAACAAAAATATTCTCAAACTCACTGGTAGGCAACGAAATTTAAAGTAACAATGAGATCTCCCTTTATGTTGTTGAGACTGAAAAGAATTCTAAACCTCTGTTAGGGCCCATTGCTAGTGAAGATACAGGAAAAAGTATACTCTCACACATTGCCGGTAACATGAGAATTATTAGCACTTCTTTAGAAAACAATCTTCCATCACCTATTAAAATTAAAAAAGAACATACAGCAATAACTCTCCTGAAAAAAAATGAAAATCAGGGCATCAATATATAAGAATAAATGAACAAAAATATTTATTGAGCATTGTTTCCAGTGGCAAAAATAAATAAATAAGATCTAGGGGTGAAAGTTTTGTATTAGTTTTCTGTAACTGGGTAACAAAATACCACAGATTAAGTGACTTGAAACAACACACAATTATTATCTCATAGTTTCTGTGGGTCAAAAAATAAAATCTCTGACCTACTTTGATAGTAGATCTTAAGACCCCCCATTCCAGTGGAGTCTTACCCTATTCCCCAGGAGGAAGGGAGCTACACAGGGAGCCCAAGAAGATCCAAACAGGCCTTGCCGGATTTTCCCACTTGGTCTGTTACCAAAGTTCATTCCCTTTTTGTCCAATCACATGTCTACATGGCTGTCTCTTCATCAAACCTAAATGTAAAAATAGACAATCTTCCCTGGGTCTTTGGGTCTTCATTTCTGAACACTCCTGTGTCACATTAAACTTTGATTAAATAAATCTGTTTGCTTTTTTCTTATCAACCCGTCTTTTGTTATAGGAGTGTCTGCTGTGTTCCTTATGATGGGCAAGGTGAGGTATATGCCTTTTCACCCCATAAGGTCTAAATAAAAAAGCACTGAGAAGATATCAAAATAAAACTTTTAAAGCTTGTAACCTATACTTAAGAAAAGATCGATTCACTTTAAAAACCTAATAGGTATCATTTATCTGAAGAGAGTAGCCTTGCAAGTGATCTAAAAACAGCTAGGGCAAACGGTGACATGTCAGAATCAGAATTACTTAAAAGGAATAGTCTATGACATTTTAAATACTTTCTCTGAGAACTGATCAAGTCCTTTGCTCATTTTTCTTCAGGTATTAGTGTTTCTCTTATCAGTTTGTGTCACTTATTTGTATGCTAAAGACAAAAACCATTTGGCATCTCTATTGAATTATTTTCCCAATTTCTTTCTTTTCTTCTAATTTTATTTATAATGGATCTAAACATGCTTCATTTTTTTAATGCTATATAGTTGTATAAATCAAACATTTTCATTGTTAGCTCTTCTATTGCTTTACTGTTTAGAATTATTTTCTCTCCAGAGGTTAAATAAACATGTACTTATACTTTCCTGTAAGTTTTTGTATAATTTTTAAAAATTATAAATCTTCCTTTTAGACTTAAAGGCATCACTAAATGGAGAAACTTAACATGCTTCCGTCTGGGAAATGTAACTATTTATCAGTTCTTTCTAGAATTCAGTTTTGTATAATCCTACTCAAGATCCTAAGAATTTGTGGACTGATCTAGAAAAAAAAATAGAAAAGAACACATATAGTAATGTCAAGAAAAACACATGAATCATGACGATAAACTGATAGATGAGATAGATGATTAATAGACAGATAAGCAAGATGGCCCAGAAATAGACATTAAAATAAAGATCTCAATATATGACAAAGGATACATCACATAACAATAGGGAAAGGGATGGATTTGGTCAGTCACTAAATTTACCTGTATTATCTACTAGGTACCAGGAGCCACTTTCGGTGATGGTAAGAGAAGACAGGCAAGGTCCTTTTTTTCTTTGTGGAATCTATAGCCTAGTGGGGAAGACAGCCCCATAAAATAAGTAATTACACACATGCTATAGGAGATGTGTAGGGCACTGGTAGGTATTTTAAGGGATGAACTAATCCATATTTAGGAATCTGGGAAAGCTGTCTATAAGAAAGTGACTTGCAAGCTGAGGTCTGAAGCGGTAGATAGGCAAAGAGTCATCCCAGCTTAGCGCAGAGCATGGTGAACAGAAAGACATTCCTCACAGCAGGAACACACAGACTCATGACCATGCAGTAAGAAATTAATCTGTAAAGGTAGGTAGGAGCCAGGACATGCAGGGCTCTGTGGATATATCAGGCATTTTGAACTTTAAGGGCAATAGGAAGCTACTGAAGAATTTTAAGCAGGTGAGTGACTTGATCAGATTTGCTTTTTAAAAATGGGTCAGAGAGGAAGAAGTGTAGGTGCCAGAACCCAGAGGGCTGCTGGAGTATTTCATGTAAAAGATGATTATGACCTGAAGCGTTGACAATGAGGATAGAGAAAATGGAAATATTTAGAGGAAGATTTGATAGAACTTGATGACTGATTGGATTGTGAGGGGGTAGAGAAAGGAAGGAGTCAAAGATAATTACGCTGGATCCTTACTTCAAAGCAGATATCAAAATAAGCTACAGATGGGGAAAGAAGGTAAATGTTTAAAAGATAAAACCACAGAATTCTTTTAAGGAATCAAGGACCTTCGGAATGTGCTCCAATTTGAAGCCCACTCCACCAGCCTAGCCCCAAAGTAGCACTGTGAAGAATACCCAGTACTCTGTGCTCTTACCTAAGCCTATGCTAGTCCTATATTCTTCTTTTCATAAGGACCGTTCTTCACTCCCCATCTCTACCTCAAAAGTAAGCCTAAAATCCTACTGACCTTCCAAATCCAGCTAAAATGCCAACTGCTTCACAAAACGTTTCTTGTCCATCCAGTAAAAATAATTTTTATTTTGTTGCCATCACATTTTCCTTACATTCTTTGTACAGCTATTATTACATTCCATTGTTCTATGGTTATATTTATATATATATATATATCCCACTTCTAAGGACTGATAAACACCTTGAATGCATATCTTCATAGCTATAGCCTAGCCCTGTTCATTGTAGCTTCCACACTTAGCACACAGAGTTTAATATACACTTCATCAATGAATTAAATAATAAATAAAGGCATTGAATTTAATTTGAAATAAATGCTTCTGGGTAAAATCGAACATTTTTCCATTTAACTAAGTCACCAAAAGCTCACCTTTCCCAAGCCTCATCTTTCTGCAAACTATGAGCTGCTTCAGGCCATTTACTTCACTTTATATTAACTTCAGCTTAAAAGAAATTAACTCTTTTCAACTCTTGCCACTGTGTGTCCTTAAGCTTCTGTAAGACTGTTGTTCTTTTTCTCTTCTCAGATATGAAGAGGTAGGCCCCAGCTATTACTAATTCAGTACTGCAGGGTTACTCTTTTGAAATAAATGATATTCTGCAGATCCTTAGCATGACCTAGACCTTTCAATGTGCTTTAATTATTATTTATTTATTTATTTTAGCCTCTCTCTCTTTAGTTTTCTAACTTTTTTGTTTTGGATAATTTTAGAGTTACAGAAAATACAAAGAAGTTCTGAATATCCCAAATGTTTTATCACAGTTGCTTTATCATTCTCCCACCCCCACCCCCAAACCTTTTTGAGCAGGTTGCACTTTTATCTTTAAGTACTTTAGCGACTCCATAGTCTTTAAATGAGGATTTGCCTTGATGGACTTTACTCTCCCCGAACTTGGGTCATCTGTTCTCATGGATGCTACTGCACCAGCCTTATTAGTGCAAGAAGCCACAGGACCTGCTCTCTCTCAGCCATTCCCACATCCTCCTCGGGCACTTGGGAAAGATTTAGGGGCTCCTGCTCCACTGAGGGTTGTGGGGAATTTGGTGAGGATGTGTAAGGCACTTCCATGCTGCGTTTGAGCACATAGCATGTTGTCCTCACTTTTGTTGGGGTGCAGAAAACTCTATGAAATTGTCTCATCCTTGTCTGCTGGATACCACACAGCCATCTCTGCTATATTGCTTCCAAGCCACAACCAGGAATACAAAAAGATAGCCTTGCTACCTGCATTGAAGCACCTCTCACCTCCTGCTTTCCATCCACAGCCCCCATCCTCCCACCTTCCACCAAGGTTTGGATCCTCAGCTCTAAGATCCTCCAAAACTATGTGAAGGACAAAGTTAAGCCAAGGGGAGCAGGGAAGGGGCCCCATTCTCAGGAACCCTCAACATCTAACTCTTCTGTTTGCCTTGTAACTTTCTCCCTTCTCTCACCACTTAGGACCCTTTCTAGTCTCATAAGTAAAGAACTGGCTCGCCCTGGTAATTCCATATCCCGTGCACCCCCAGGATCTGAGCTTTGAAAACAGAAAAGGTAAGATTTGAGTTCTTTGTTTTCATGTTTTGTTGTATCATCCCTTCCTTGAGGTAGTGAAGTCAGAGGCTTGGATACCCAAAAGAGGAAAAGAGAGGAAAGTAATTGGTTAATATTTCAAAGTGTTATCACCCATAGGATAGTACACACAAAACTTTTATATTAGCAATGTCTCAAGTGGTGGGTAAACATAATTACTACATTGACCTCAACATCAGCCTCTTCTACACAGTAACAAAGTAAAATCACAGTCCTCAGTGAAAACTATTATGCTGCCTATAACTACTTTTCTTGAAAATACTGTGATTCTTTGAGCCACCAAAATCACACGTTGACCTACTTTATTGGTGACAGTCAGCAGCAGCATGCTCACTTTACGATTATGCATCATCACCTTGGCAAATCTCTAGTGAAGAATTCTAAAGGCCTCACAAGCCCCGTTTTCACTGAAGAGAATGAGAAATCCAGGCATCTGTTTAACCTTTAACCACCTCTTAAACCATGTATAGCTTTAAAGAAGAGACGTGGTGGATGTGCTCCAACACACAATGGAAAGGAAAATTCCAGCTGAGAGTTACTCTACAGTTCTTGGCTTTAAAAGATGACATCAGTCTGGTTTTCATTTTTGATGATCCATGAGTTATCGATATTACATATCCTCACAACTGAGAAGACAAGGCTCTTCTATTGGTTGCTTAGGAAGAGACAGACATTTTAATGCCTTTGGCACCCAAGTACTTACTCTCCATATCCAGATACCAAATGAGATGGGATGGGGGGGGGAGGTGGGTGGGCAAACTCCCCTTCTGTACTTAGTTTCCTCTCATAGAATTTTTTTTTAAAAGCATCATCTTTTTAACAGTTGGGACAAGATAATACATTTTTAATAATGGGAGTGTTTCTTACAAAGTTTCTTCAATTTAAAAGCAAACACAACAGCTGTTCTCCACCAATCTCCTCCAACAAGGAAGACAAATTTCCTTCAGGAGAGGTTGCTCCATTTTTCTTTCCTTCCTTTGTTCTCTCCCATTCAACCCACAGATGGCCTTCCCACCCAACCCAGCATCTCAAAGTTCTACAAAGCTCACATCCAAGGCACTGAATGGAGTGGTTTCATGCTTTTTTGTTGTTTTTGTTTGGTTGGTTGGTTGATTGGTTTTTAACTAAAAAGCACCTCTGAAACTGTGTACTCCTCAACTGATTTCCAGCCCATAGGCTTGGCTGCAAGTGTGTCTGCACTGCAATGATAATAGTTATGGAATCATGTTCTTAAAAATCACAGGACAGCTTTATGCAACAAAATCTAAGATCAGGATGATTAAAGTGCTCCAACCACTCTGTTCTTCCTCAGTTCCTGCTGAAACTTTTAGTTTTAAATACTGTAAACCATTTTATACATAATAATAAATAAGGTAATTTCGCCCTGTTGTTCATCCAAGTATATTAAACCTGGTGATAACACAAATCTTTCTTGACCTCTCCATCCACATTTCATGCCAATGGAACAGTGACAAACATGCTTCCTTCCTTTTCTTTAATATCTCTGCCCCAACATTTCAGGGCTATCAACCATTCCCAGTAGATTCCGGCTGAACTGATACATAGCCAAATGCCAGTCTTAGTTAGCACTTGTGCTGAACAGCCGGAATCTTTCTTTTCTCTTTAACAATGTATTTTCACAGCTGCTATCTCAAGCGAGTTATTCATCCTGAGGTCTTTCAGACTGCCACTAAAAACAACACATAAAGAAAGCAGGTCAGACTCTGCACAGGAAAAGAATCAAGCAACAAAAATCCCCAAAATCCTGTCTTTCATCTCCCATCACACCAGCAGATCTCAACCTGAATAATAATGAAGACACTTTCGATGTGATGTTACATAAAACACAAGGAAACATTCCCAGCCTGTGTATAAAATTTTTGCTGACAGTGCCTACTCCTCTTACAACACAGAGCGAAAGAAGGAAATCTTTTTCCTAATCGTGTTCATTTGCTTATATTTTTGTTGAATGTGTCAATTAATCTCACATCTGCTTTGTCAAAGGAACTAAAGCAAAACTCAGTGCCTCATTTTAATACTGCACACTGTGGTCAGCCTGTCTACATTTTCTTCCCCCTTCTCAGTGTAGTATCTGCTCCTGTTCTGCCGTCTTCATCAGCTGCCCTCTGGCTCATCCGCGGCTGCACAGCCAGCATTGAGTAGGCTCAGCCTTGCCTTAACCTCTTAGACCAAATCCTCTGCCAAAGTGAAGCAGAGAATAAGCTCTGTGCCCAGACCAATGCCTGGTGCATGAACGTACTTAGTAAATACTTGGAGAAATAAAAAATGAGCTAGGTAATTTAGTCTTTTAAGGTGAGAAACGGTCCTCTGCATTGCGTGGTAATTTAAGTTAAGCAAGATTCCCCCCCTTCACTATCCAGATATGAAATTAATTTTCCTATTTATCTAAGCAGTGGATAATTGGCTATTATTTTTATCCCTTCCAAAATTCAACAGAAATCTATTGACATCTCTGACACTCAACCCAGACAGTGCTTGTTCTACCACACCATGCTGCCTCTTAATTTGTCTTTGTATTGAGGAAAACATCCATCTCCTTAGTGCTGAACTAGGGATGAGTATGGGAAGGTACAAGGAGCAGCAGAGGAAAAGAATTGGTTAACGGCAGCCTCTGGAACAGAGCAACAGCTGACTAAGACCCACCTAGGTGGAGGTACAATATCCTGCTTGTGTGTACCTCTCTGTGCATGCCTTAGCAATGGTGGTGCGGATAATTCATACTTGTATTTGAACCACAGCGCTCAGTGGTCTTGAAGGCCAGTTATTGAAAAGTTGAGCACCAAGTATTTCCGTTTTAAATATGTATCACTCAGTCCATACTGTAGCTTCAATCACAAAACCTGCAATGAATTTAATTGAAAATGGGAAAAGTAAGTTAATGGTTATTTTTCATTCAAATGCCAAAAGAACAGCAATTGACAGGCATGACAAACTCGGGACAGCACTGATAATACAATCATAACAAAGATTTTTCTTCAAAATTTGTAGTAAATCCAACAATCCATGTGAGAAAAGACTTTGCAAGGATGCCATGTGTCGAGTGACCACCACACTTCTTAGCAGAATACTGAGTCAGAGTTCTTAGTAAGACTTAAAATGCACTTGTTTCAGTTTTATCATCAAAATTTTGTAATCTTAACAGTAAGTAGCCAGTAAGGATCTTTCATTCATAAATTTAAAAATGAGATTATATGGAATATGGGCATGTGTCATTGGCAGGTACAAACACAGAAAAGACTTGCATGTTTGGACCAGTCCTGAGCCACAGGGAGGGCACTGGCTTCCCACTGGGAACTTCTCCTCACCTAGCAGAGCCAAAGCAGATCTGAACCCCTGCATCCCTAAAACAGAAATCCTAGAATCAGTCTCTTTCTTTCTCTGCTTTTACATTCTTATTCTCCCCACACCTGTCCAAGGTCATTCTGATAGAGAGAGATGAAAAACCAGAAGCTGGCTTCCTATGGAGAAGGTAAAAAAAGAAAAGGCCTGTTGGACACAGTTCTCACAAATGGTGTAAGCAGAGATAACTGCATGAAGGCTTCCAGCGAGAAGAAAAGGTGAAGGCTAAAATGCCTGGCCTAGAGCTTTGCTGGTCCAGAAGGGATGCCTTTTCCTAATTTGCACAGATACTATTTGTCAAAAGGTAGGTCTTCTCGGTTCCCGCTCACTGGCTGAGCGAGGCGTGGGAGCAACACCGAGGCTTGCGATCCCGTTGCCGGTCCCCGGTCCGGTACGGGGGCAACACTGAGGGTTGCGATCCATTGCCGGACATGGAAAAAAGACAAAAAAGACAAAAAAAAAAAAAAGGTAGGTCTTCTGTCAGGTCTCACTTCTGAACTCCAGCCTTTTATACACAACTGACTATCTAACACGCCACTCCAATGTTAAAAAGACATCTCCTTGGTATTTTGATAGAAATTGCATTAAATCTGTAGATCACTTTGGGTAGTATAGACATTTTGACAATATTAATTCTTCCAATTCATGAACATGAGGGTCTTTCCATTTGTGTGTGTGTACTCTTCAATTTCTTTCATCAGTGTTTTGCAATTTTCATTGTAAAAATCTTTCACCTCCCTGGTTAAATTTATTCCTAGGTATTTTATTTTGTATCTATTATAAATGGGATTGCTTTCTTAATTACTTTTTCAGCTAGCCCATTATTACTGTATAAAAGTGCTACTGGTTTTTGTATGCTGATTTTGTATCCTGCAACTCTACTGAATTTGTTTACCAGTCCTGAGAATTTTTTGGTGTTGTCTTTAGGTTTTTCTGTATTTAAGATCATGTTGTCTGTCAACAGTGACAATTTGACTTCCTCTTTTCCAATTTGGATAACCGTACTAATAAGAATGATCTACAGATTCAATGCAATCCCTTTCAAAATACAAATGACAATCTTCACAGAAATAGGAGAAACAATCTTAAATTTCATATGGAACCACAAAAGACCCTGATTAGTAAAGGCAATCCTGAGCAAAAAGAACAAAGCTGAAGACATCACACTACATGACTTCAAAGCATACTACAAAGCTATAGTAACCAAAACAGCATGGTACTGATATAAAAACAGACACATAGACCAATGGATCAGAATAGAGAACCCAGAAAGTAAGCATCCACATATTTACAACTGACTTTTGACAAAGGCACCAAGAACATACATTAGGGAAAGGACAGCCTCTGCAATCAATGGCACTGGCAAAACTTGATATCTATATGCAGAAGAATGAAACTAGGCAACTACCTTCATGATATAAAAAAAAATCAACTAAAAATCTATTAAAGTCTTAAATGTAAATCCCAAAACTATAAAACTACTAGTAAAAAATAGGGAAATGCTTTAAGACATTGGTCTGGGCAAAAAATTTATGGATAAGACTTCAAAAGCGCAGACAACAAAAGCAAAAATAGACAAATGCAACTATATTGAACTAAAAAGTTTCTACACAATGAAGGAAACAATCAGCAGAGTACAGAGACAACCTACAGAATGGGAAAAAATATTTGCAAACTACTCATCTGACAAGGGATTAATATCAAAAATATGCAATGAACTCAAACAACTCAACAGTAAAAAAATAATAATCTGATTTTAAAATGGGTAAATGAGCTGAATAGATATTTCTCAAAAGAAGGCATACGCATGCCCAATAGGTGTAAAAAATATGCTCAACATCACTACTCATCAGGGAAATGCAAGTCAAAACCACAATGAGGTATCGTCTAACCCATTTGAAAGGCGATTATCAAAATGATTTTTAAAAAATGCTTGTGAGGGGCCGGCCCGGTGGCACACGGGAGAGTGTGCCGCTTGGGAGCGTGGCGGCGCTCTTGCTGAGGGTTCGGATCCCATGTGGAGACCGGTTCCCGCTCGCTGGCTGAGCGCGGTGCGGGCGCAGCACCGAGGGTTGCGATCCTGTTGCCGGTCCCCGGTACGGGTGTGACACTGAGCGTTGCGATCCCATTTCCGGTCAGTAAAAAAGACAAAAAAAAGGAAAAAAATAAAATAAAAATAAAAAATAAAAAATGCTTGTGAGGATGCAAAGAAAAGGAAAATCTTATACCCTGGTTGATAGGAATGTAAATTAGTACAGCCATTATGGAAAACAGTATGGTGATTGCTCAAAAAACTAACAATAGAACTACAGAGAAATGATACAGCAATCCCACTACTGGGTATTTACCCAAAGAAAAGCAAATCAGTATACCGAAGAGATAACTGCACCCCCTTTTTTACTGCAGCACTATTCATAATAGCCAAAACATGGAATCACCTAAGTGTCCATCAACCAATAAATGGATAAGGAAAATGTGGTACATATACACACAATGGAGTACTATTAATCCATAAAAGTAAATGAAATCCCATCAATGGTGGTAACATGAATGATCCTGGAAGATATTATGTTAAGTGAAATAAATCAGGAACAGAAAGATCAATACTGCATGTTTTTATTCATATGTGGAAGCTAAAAAAGTTGAGCTCATAAAAGTAGAGAGTAGAACTGTGGCTACTAGAAGTCGGGAAGTATAGAGGAAAGGGGGTACAGGGAGAGGTTGGTTAATGAATACAAACTTACAGCTAGATAGGAGGAAAAAGTTCTAGTGTTCTGAATCACTGCTAGGTGACTATAATTAACAACAATTTACTGTATATTTTCAAGTAGCTAGAAGAGAGGATTTCAATTGTTCCCAACACAAAAAAATGATAAATGTTTGAAGTGATGGATATAATTACCCTGATTTGATCATTACACATTGCATACACATATTGAAATATCACTCTGTACCCATTAAGATGTACAATTTTACATGTCAATTTTTAAAAAGTATTTTAAAATAAAAAGAGCCAACTCAAATATTATATGACCTAAACTGAGCTTCTAATCCTGCCTCAAAACGTGCTCCACCGGAAGGCTTCCCCACATCACTTAATGCAGCTCCATCCTTCCAGTTGTTCATTCCAAATACTGTGGAGTCACCCTTCAGTCTTCTTTCTCACACCCACATCCAAACTATCAGGAAATTCTTGGGCTGTATCTTTAAAATATATGCAGAATCCATCTAGCAAATTTTCACCACTTCCACCGCTGCCACCCTGATGCAAGCCACCATCCTCTTTCACCTGGAATATTCCAATAGGCTTCTAATCAGATGTCCTGAATCTTCCTTTGCCACATAATTTATTCTCAACAGAGCTGCCAGAGTGAACCTTTTAATATGTAAGTCAAATCCCCAAAACCCCCATTTTACCCCACTTTAAAAAGCAAAGTCTCACTAATGGCCTGTGAGACCCTAAATGCACTGTCTCCTATTTCTTCTCCAACCCCAGCCCCTTCTACTCTCCCTCTCAGTCACTCTGTACCAGAAAAATGTCCTCTTTGATGTGTTTCATACACACCAGTCATGCTCCCTCCTCAGCGCCTTTGTACTGGTTCCTGAACCCCAAACACAAATATCTGCATGGGTTGAATTGTGTCCCCCACAAACATATATATTGATGTCCTAATTCCCAGTACCTAGTACCTGTGAATGTGACCTTATTTGGAAATAGGGTCTTTGCAGATAAGTTAACATGAGGTCATTAGGGTAGGTCCTAACGCAATACGACTGGTGTCCTTATGAAAACAGGAGAAGACCCACAGAGGCACACACAGAGAAGAAGATCTCCTGAAAAGATGAAGGCAGAGATTGGAGTGACACAGCTAGCTACAAGCCAAGAAATGCCAAAGATTGCCAGGAGCCATGAGGAGCTAAGAAGAGACAAGAAAGAATTCTCCCTACAGGTTTCAGAGGGAGCATGGCCCTACCAACACCTTGATTTCAGACTTTTAGCCTCCAGAACTATAAGACAACAAATTTCTGTTGTTTTAAGCCACCTAGTTTGTGGTACTTTGCTATGGCAGGCTTAGAAAATTAATACACTTCTCTTCAATTTTTTCATGCAGATTTTACCTTCTCAATGCAGCCACTATCTTGACCACTTTATTGAAAATGCACACACTCTGGTTCTACCCATTGCTATCACACTACTCTACAGTTTCATAGCTTTTAGTTTCTGAGGTATTATACAACTTAATTATTTATGTGTATTGTCTTTTTCCACTAATATGTCAGTTTTCTGAGGAGAGAAAATTTTGTTCACTAGTGAATTCGCAGAGCATAGCACAGTTCCAAGCACATAGTAGGTGATTAGTTAATATTTGTTCAATAAAAAAGGAGATATTGTTTTGCCTCCTTTATTTTAGAGTCTGGTACTGGGTTTCCTAACAAAGAAATGTGCTATGGGCTACTGGGAATATACCCAAAGGAATGGAAATCATCAAGTCGAAGGTATACCTGTTTCCCAATGTTCATTGCAGCACTCTTCACAATAGCCAAGAGCTGGAATCAACCCAAATGTCCATCATCGGATGAGTGGATACAGAAAATGTGGTATATCTACACAATGGAATACTACTCAGCTATAAAAACAAATGAAATACTGCCATTTGCAACAACATGGATGGACCTTGAAAGAATAATACTGAGTGAAACTTATCTGCAAAGACCCTATTTCCAAATAAGGTCACATTCACAGGTACACCTTGAAAGAATAATACTGAGTGAAACTTATCTGCAAAGACCCTATTTCCAAATAAGGTCACATTCACAGGTACACCTTGAAAGAATAATACTGAGTGAAACTTATCTGCAAAGACCCTATTTCCAAATAAGGTCACATTCACAGGTACACCTTGAAAGAATAATACTGAGTGAAACTTATCTGCAAAGACCCTATTTCCAAATAAGGTCACATTCACAGGTACACCTTGAAAGAATAATACTGAGTGAAATATACAGTGTATATTGACAAAATAAAAATTTAAAAAAATAAAAAATAAAAAATAAAAACCAAAAAAAATAAAAAAATAAAAAAAAATAAAAATAAAAAAAATAAAAAAAATAAAAAAAATAAAAAAGAAATGTGCTATGGGATTGCTTCATTAATCAAGGTAATAATATATCATTTTTTTCTGGAGTGTATCCAATATCTTTGTGTTATTTTCAAAGGGCTAACATCTAATGCTTCTTCCATACAGTAAGACAGTCATCAGAACACTGAGATAAATGGAACCCAACTTGAGGATATAAGATGACATTGTTTCATAGTATATGAACTCTGGAAAATAGATCATTATTTAAATGATAAAAGGCAAAATGATGTAGAGTAGACATAGAAAGAAAAGCAAATTATAGTTCCTATGAATTAAACCACTCTATTTGGCAGCATAACTGTATTTTCCTAAGCTACAACAGCCCTCGATTATGTATAATTTGGGCAGGTATTTTGTACCTTCTTGTCACAGAATCATAGTCTAAGGTAATTAAACTATTATGTGAGAATAAATAGGCATTGTCTGTGGGATATTTGTGTCAGATTTATTACTTCCAACAATTCAGTGAAAATCGTTATTATTTATAAAAGAGAGAAGTCCAAGTAATTATAGCCAAAAGCAAAAGCAATTTAAGAATAGGCTAGTTGGGCAATATTACCTTGATACCAACATCTAAAAACAAATGAAAATTTACTAATAAAGAAACCTGCCAGGAGTGGCTACTCAAGCCAAGGTGAGCACAACAGTAGCACAGGAAAAGTGCTCATGAAATGTCCCATGATTGATAGATTCATTCATTAAAAGACTTCCAGGTCTCTGGATGGATTATAATCTAGGCACAGATTCACAGCCTTGAATTCAAGGGAATCCCAATAATCCTGCAAGCTCTCAAGCACGGGGATGCCCAAGGACTGAAAGGTAGGTGAGCACAGTAGCCACACATCGTCAGCCTTATTATCCCCTTCTTACACTCCACCTAGGAAAAAGCAGGTAACTAGAAAGGCTACCAGGCAAAAACACAGAAATAGTACAACTCTAGCCTTTACAAAATAAAGGTTGCACGATCTTGCCCTGTCAATTCCTTTACTCCATAGATATTTAACTAACCTATAATAGTAATTATCTCAAAGAAGGGTAGAGCAGAAGTTGGGAGAGTTTAAGGAGTGTTCTTAAGAGAGCAAGCATTTGGACATATTTAGATGGGCACTGAGACCCTTGTGCACATCTTCCCTGTGCATTATCACCAAACAACAGTTTGGTTGACAAATGTTCACCGGTGAATATATCAAGCACCTTTAGAAATTTACAGAGAGTTTCTGCTTTTATCATCAATTTCTCCCTTGATCCCTTAATAGTTATTGTCTTTTGCTTTAGAATTAACTCTTTCACCCATACAATCTTTTCTTTCCTGTATCTGGCACAAATTAGTAATCCCCATATTTCAACATGGATTCCCATATGATATGTATCTGAAAGTTATATACACCATTTGACCTCAGAATTATTACCCTAATCATGTTGTAAACCTTAAACATATACAATTAGAAAAAAGAATTAGTACCCTATCTGGGACAAAAAAACATGTTTTGTTTATTTGTTTACTTTGTTTTGATGTGGAACATTACAAAAAACTTTTGAAAGTAAAAACAAATATTATTTATTGGTTCCTACTTTTTCATCAGTCACTTGACATATTGAGAGCACTTAGTGCAACATGTTATAGAATAATGTGCAAAAGGAGGGAGGGAGTTCACAACATCACCATGCAGAGTTTATCCTGACATTCTGCAGAAAATATCAGGAAATGTTATAGCTCAGACTCCTGAACAGGTCAGGCTGGGAAGGGTAATTAGAAAGGGAGAAAAGCAAAGAAAAATACCTCCTAATGAATACCAGGGCTTAGGATATACTATTGTCCAGCTGGTATATACAAAGATTGTAGATTATTGACCAGGAGTCATACCACTTCTCCTTCAGGTAGGTATGCCAGAATCAAGTTTTAAATTTATCAAAAGAAAGAATGGTTTGGAAAGGCTGAGAAAGATTAGCTTAATCTATGTCATTATTTTCTCTCCATGAAATGCTAGAGTCATGGATACTGCATTGAGCTGTCTAAATCCCATCTTTCACAACATTGGATTTATTCCCCAGCTATTGAGAGAGCTCTGAACTGTCAATCTTTTTCCAGAATTGCCTCTCCTGAAAGAGTTGCCTCAGCCAAGGTCACACAAACTTTAGGAGGAGCCTAAATCCAATAACTGGTCAACCAAAAGGCATAAAGTCCCAGGCTGTTGCCCTAACTAAATACAACTTTGATGGGTACAGTATCCCAGCTTCACAGCTCCCCATTGGGTTGACCAATGTTTTGTCATGACTGTACCACAGTCCCCTAACTGATCCTATTTCCTTCTCTCTCCTTCCCGCATGTGTGCGGATCTCAGGAGCATTCCTAGTAAACTTCTTGCAGGCTCATCTCTACCTCAGAATCTGCTTTTGGGGGACTCAGCATGAGACAACTAAAAAGTAATGGATTTTAGTAATGCTTCATGCCCCTTTAAAAAAAATTATGCTACCTCTTCCAAAAAGCCTTGCTTTTTGAGCCCGCATGATTTTAGGAGAAATATGATTAAAGAGTAAAACTCCAGAACTGCCTAACTAAATGAGAAGATGTAACGCTATTAAGCATAAAGTTGACAAGGCACCCGTAGTTCTGCACAACATGAGATCCATTTCTAGCTTACATTCTTCTTTGAAATTTCTACTTTCACTAGAAAATGAACAGAGTAAAATTCTTTCCTTCTGCCACAGAACATGGAGGCAGTGGGATAACAGCCCAGGATACAGCCAGAGCCCTTTACCAAAGAGAAGAAACAAGATAGAAGTTAGCTAACACAAAGTAATATGAGAAGAATACCCTTTGCAGAGAATAAAGAAAGACTCTGTACTTACATGACCTTTGAATTATAATCACATGGACAGAGCCCAAGAATTTCTTGTCAATGTAGTAATAACCTTGTTGCAAAGAAGCAAACTAGAATGAGACAAGAACAGCATGAACAAAGAGAACCACTCGCAAATTTGGAAGAGAAATCCAGATACATCAAAAGCAGGTGATTCCCTAGCCCCATCAGCTGACTATTTCCTTGCAGTTCCTTAGTGAATTAGAATTACAGGTTTATGCCAAGCGCTGCCTTTTGGAACTTTAATGACTGAATATCATTATGCTTCAGTTAAGTATTTATAATTCTCATTACACAATGTGGGTTCGGCCATTTTCAACTAATATTTATGTTATGAGGTCCCAAGCTAATAAATCCCTCTTGATTATCATTTAAAGAGAAATTTGAACCAAGTGGATTCCTGAATGACTAGTAAGGTCAGAATTCTGCTGCCAAGGATTGACCAAATAACTTAAGCAGCGCTCCTTAGTGGATGGGCATCAGACCAAGTTTATTTATGTCTGGTTTTGCTACCTCTTACTTATATATTTTTGAATAGTGAATCTATTTTCACATTAATTCTACCCATCTACTTAGATAGTATCAAAGCAAAACTTGCTGTTCTATTATGTCATGTTCCCTGGGAGCCCTCCCTTTCTCATGGTTGCCAGACTGGAAATCAGGCACCAAAACCATATGGTACAAGCCATGATTCAATAGAAAATGCAAAGGTCTTGGATGCTGCCAGATAAGATTGAAATTCTGGCATTTCTACTTACAAGTTAAGTACCTTGGCCATGTCTCTTAACCTCTATTAGTCTCATTTTTCTTCTGTATAAATCTTATATAAATTGCATACCACAGTATTATCATAAGCATTAAATGAAATCATGTGTATTAAGTGCTCAAAATGTGCCCATTCCTTTTCTAACATATTCTCTCATTTATATTACTTATGCTTTCCACTTTATGACGGCTTCCTTGGATATTCTTAAATGACATTATACATTGGCCCTAGTGGCCGCTCCTAAGGAATAAACTTGTCAGAGAAAAAAAATAATTTTAAGAGCACTAGGAGAAAGATGGAGAAGAGTTTTAGGGCCTTTTCAGAGATTATAAGCTCCTCAAGGGTAGCCACTAGGTCCTATTCATCTTAATTTCCCCAAGACCCAACATAAAACTTATACATAGAAGATAAACACTTTTATTAGGTTTGAGGGGCATTTATTCTGGCAGAAGAGCATAGGAGATGAAAATATGCCTTGGAGTTGATGGTTTATATTCCAGGTCCTCTGCCTTATAGCTGCATGACCTTGGGTACACTACTCAAACACTCTAATTCTCAACTTCTTCCTCCCTAGCAAAGAGCTGTATATTTAAAACATCTTGCATAGCATTCAGCATATAGAAAACAATGGTGGTAGTGGAGATTGTATTGGTGATGGTAGTGATGGTACCAAAAAAAGTGCAATAAACTGTAATATCAACTATTTCATTAGCTTCCCAGTAGTTTTTATGACTTTCATAGGCCAATGTTAAGAATCTTCCATCATATGAAAATGTTAAGCCACATTTTAAATTAAGCTTGGAATCATCATTACTATTTAAACACAGCCAAGGGTATTTAACTCATGGACTTGATGAAAAGAATTTCGTGGATTGGGTACTGACTACAAGGAAGCCCAGTGGATGCAACTGGAAACTGGCCTCCAGAGAATCTGAGTAAAGTGTGTTAACAATTTTAGGTAGAATAGAAGCCATTTCAAACATATTAGAATCTTATTTTCATATTTAGAAAAGACTTTCATATCCCTGTTACTCATAACACAATCTAGAATCAGTCAGTCATAAAAATATTTTAAATGTTTAACACATGAAAGTTATTTCAGCAGATTAAAAAAACATTATTGGTGTAATGTAATATGATGTGAGCATTGTCATTCAGAAGCTTACAATCTAGCAAAGGATATTTAATAAAACATTCAAAAATAATCATTAAGTTCAGCTATTTAAGTATCCTAAGAGGCATACAGGATCAAGGGTTTCCAAACATAGAAAGTGATCATAGTCACCAGAAAACTTAAAAAATAATACAATTTTGAGACTCAGCTTCTGGATATTCTCTTTAGTAGGTCTACAAAGAAGTCTTATAATCTCTATATTTCAAAATTCCACATGTGATTTGATGTTTGGGGACAAGAAATATAGAAAAATTATAAGTTTAATAGTTCAAAGACTATCAGGAATTTACAAGTTTCTTAAGAAACATATAGGTCAAGAGGTAGAGAAACTCACACAGCCAACCTGAAGCATAAATTTGATATTAAAAATTTAAGAGAAATTTTAAATAAATGTAAGTGAAAAATTTAACAGAACACTTAAATTTTCAAAGTACAATTTTTTTTCAAATATGTAATTATCAATTGATGTTCAAGGATTGCTTGATTAAGTAAGTAGCATTTTATTTTTTCGATGAGGAAGCACTGTTGTGTAAAATTGTATTTGTTCAGGTAATTATAATCACAAGGTAACATTAGAATCTCAAGATATTCGAGCCAATTATTTGCCTCTACTACCTCACATTTCATACGATTCATGACATAGATGATCCTCTTCTAAAAGGTTCACAGAAATCATTTTTTTCCAAGACAGGTAAGTTAGCAGTTATGTGATTATTCATTCTGTAGATTAGCTGCGGCCTAAATTTTAATTCCAAACAAACCCTCCTCATGACTTACTGCATTCCTTGGTCTCTCCATATCTTGCAAATGGATATTAATTTTAACATCAAAAGACAGGGGAAATAAAGTCAAAGAATTGGATGCAAGGACATCATTTAACACATCATAAAGTATTTAAAAAGTTATTTGGAGATTCAATGGTATTTAAGTTACATATTCCATGAACCCTACCAATTATTGACAATAATCAAAAGTTGTTTTGTAGGTAAATGATAAGCCACCTTTTAAAATGTAGAGAGCTTTACTACTTTTCCCCTTCAGACCTGGAAATGAAGATCAAAACCAAATCAGTAAAAAAAAAAAAAAAAAGGAGATAAAATCAGATCATTTTCCCTATTATGAGAATTTTAAGTTATGTTTCATTTTATCGTGTCCTAATATAAAGTTACAAGGCTTGGGGAACTGATATTTTAACAGTCTTTTGAGAATTATTTGCAGAATAATTTATGGGATTCCCTTTCCAAGTCTTGGTCTTTGACATTTTGTGTTTTGGGGTTTTTTTTAAGAGGGCTTTTTTTTAAATAAAGAAAATTTAAACCTAGTCCTTATCCTATGCTTTTGTTTGTATAACAATGAACTTGTGGTACATACATTATTTATATCCTATTTTGAAATCATTTAAATAGTTTAAGATGATTTTAAATAACTTTCCTATGGATCATGTTTGGTTACTTATCTGTTTAACTCTTTCCTACTTAAATAATCATAATAGTTATTTTATTTAATTGTCCTATTCCACTCAAATAAATTTCAAACACTTCAAAAAGACATTTATATGTATGGTAATTGACTCTCTAAATTACTGCCAAATTATTACCTAGAAATAAAATATATGTCTAAGACCTCTTTACAATAATACTGGTCAGAATGTGTATAAAGTAAAACAGAAATTAAATGTATACTTTGCCTACTTCCACAAATTTAAGGCATGTATCTTACTGAATACATATTTGGGCAATAAATAGACAAATAGCCATGTTTACAACTCATGTCGTACTCTCTGCAAGGGATTCAGCCATTTTCATTGCTGACGAGTAAATTTAATTATTTCACTAACATGAGATCAATTAATAAATCGAATTGTTCTTTCAGTGAAATTCAGTAATGACAAAATCAGAGGTATAAAACCAGAAATTCACTAGTTCTGTTGGAAGAATTTGCTAAAATGGATTTTGAGAATCCACTGTATTTGTACTCCAGTAAGCATGGATTAGCAAGGATCAGACTGTATATAGTCAAAAAAAAAAATTTAAATCCAAACTAAGCTCAAAGCACTCAAGTGTTGAATAAATATGTCAACATTTTCATTAGAAATTTAGAGAATTGGGTATCATATAACCATTATAAACAGAACAATTTCTCGAAGATGAGTTCATCATTCCCTAAATGTCCCACAATTGTAAGAGTCATAGAATTAGATGTATTTACCATTGCCTCTCTCTATCTGTGTATTATTGTATACAACCTTTTTTTAATGAGTGATTTAGACCTCTGTTTAAAAACCTTAACCAGCAACAGTCATTTCATTGTCTTACAATACAGTTCATTCAATTTCAAAATTCCAGTTTATTTTTTTCCCTTGAATCACAAGAATCTCACTTCCTGCAGCTCTTATCCATATGTCCTATACTTGACCTCCACAATCACATGGAATGAGACTAGCCTCTCTTTCACAAAATAGTACTTCTGATAACGAAGATGACTATTCAATCTTTTTTCCCATTGTGATTCTTTTAACGTGTCCCATATATCCTTTCTTTTTTCTTTTCTTTGCTACATAATTTACATAGAGTATCTCACTCACACTGAATGGGCAGTAATAAAGGGAGCAAACTCTACAACAATGTATTATGTGCCGGGCCGGCCCGGTGGCGCACTGGATAGTGCGCCGCTTGGGAAGCGCGGCGGCGCTCCCGTCCGAGGGTTCGGATCCCACATACAGACCGGCTCCCGCTCACTGGCTGAGCGAGGCGCGGGAGCAACACCGAGGCTTGCGATCCCGTTGCCGGTCCCCGGTCCGGTACGGTTATCTCATTTAATTGTCAGTTAATTAGCCTGAAATATAAGTATGATTATTATCTCCATTTCACTGATACAGAAATGGAAGCAAAGAGAGATTCAAGAACTTGTCCTGTTCATTTATACAACATTTCATCCAACAGCTGCAGAATACACGTTCTTCTCAGCAGCACATGGAACATTCTCTAGAATAGACCATTATGTTAGGACACAAAACAAGTCTCAAAAATTTTTAAAAACCAAAATCATATCAACTACCTTGTCCAACTACAATGGAATAAAACTAGAAATCAATAACAAAAGGAACACTAGAAACCATATGAATACAAGAAAATTAAACAATATGCTCCTAAACAATGAGTCAGTGAAAGAAGAAATCAGGAAGGAAATTTTAAAATTCCTGGAGACAAATTGAAACACAACATACCACAATGTATGGGATACAGCAAAAGCAGTTCTAAGAGGGAAGTTTATAACAATAAATGCCTACATCAAAAAAGAAGACTCCAAATAAGCAACCTAATGTTATACCTCATGAAGTTGTAAAAACAAGAACAAGTCAAATCCACAGTCAGTAGAAGAAGAGAAATAATAAAGATCAGAGCAAAAATAAATGAAGTAGAGATTAAAAAACAACACAGAAGATCAATGAAGCAAAGAGTTGGTTATTGGAAAAGATAAAATTGATAAACCTTTAGCTAGACTAATGAAGGAAAAGGGAGAGAAAACTCGATAAATAAAATCAGACATGAAAAAGGAGACATTACAAGTGATAGCACAGAAATGCAAAGGATCATAAGAGACTGCTATGAACAACTATATACAAACAAACTGGAAAACTTAGAAGAAGTGGATAAATTCCTGGACACATACAACTTACCAAAGTTGAATCAAGAAGAACTAGAAAGCCTAAACAGACCAATAATGAGTCATGATATTGAAACAGTAATAAAAAGTCTTCCAACAAAGAAAACCATAGGACTGGATGTCTTCACTGCCAATTCAACCAAACATAAAAAGAAGAATTTATACCAATTGTTCTCAAACTCTTGCAAAAAATTGAAGAGGAGGGAATAGTTCCAAACTCATTCTACCCTCATACCAAAACCAGGAAAAGACACAACAACAACAACAAAAACACAGACCAATATCCCTAATGAACACAGAAGCAAAGATCCTCAACAAAATACTAGCAAACAGAATCCAACAACACAATAAAAAGATCATATATCCTGATCAAGTGGGATTTATCCCAGGGATGATGCAAGGATGATTCGAAATATGCAGATCTATAAACTTGAACCATCACATCAACAGAATGAAGGGGGAAAAACATATGATGATTTCAAAAGATACAGAAAAAGCATTTAATAAAATCCAACACCTTCATGATAAAAACACTCAAAAAATTAAGTATAGAAGGAATATATCTCAACACAATAAAGGCCATATATGACAAACCCACAGCCAATATCATACTGAATGGACAAAAACTGGAAGCTTTTCCTCTAAGATCTGGAACAAGACAGGAATGCCTACTTTCGCTACTCTTATCAAGATAGTACTAAAGTTCTAGCAAGTACAAGAAGGCAAGATAAAGTAATAAAGGACATTCACATCAGAAAAGAGGGAGTCAGACTATCCCTATTTGCAGATGATGTTATTCAATACCTATTAAACCCTAAAGATTCCACCAAAAAATTACTAGAACTAATAAATGAATTCAGTAAAGTGGCAAGGTACAAAATCAACACACAAAAATCAATAGTGCTTCTGTATGTCGATCACAAAATAGCTGAAGAAATCAAAAAAGTAATCCCATTCACAGAAGCTACCAAAAAAACCGAAATACCTAGAAGTAAATTTAACCAAGGAGGTAAAAGACCTCTACAATGAAAACTATAAAACATTGGTGAAAAAAGTTGAAGAGGACACAAATAAATGGAATCTTATCCCATGTTCATGGGTCAGAAGAATTAACATCATCAAAATGTCCATATTACCCAAAACAACCTACATATGCAATGCAATCTCTATTAAAATACCAATGAAATTCGTCATATGAATAGAAAAAAAGATGTTGAAATTTGTATGTAACCACAAAAGAGTCCTTATAGCCAAACAGTCTTGAATAAAAAGAACAAAGTTGGAGGCATCATGCTACCTGACTACAAAATATACTATAAAGCCAGAGTAACAAAAACAGTGTGGTACTGGCATAAATAAAAACAGACAAATTGACCAATGGAATAGAATAGAGAGCCTCCAGATAAACCCACACATTTACAGCCAACCAATTTTCAACAAAGGTGCCAAAAATATACAATGTGGAAAGGACAGCCTCTTCAAAAAATGGTGCTGGGAAAACTGGATATCCACATGCAGAAAATTGAAACTAAACCCCTATCTCTAACCATAAACAAAACTTAATTCAAAATGGATGAAAGGTCTAAATGCAAGACCCAAAACTATAAAACTACTACAAGAAAACATAGGGGAAACACTACATGAAATAGGAGTGGGCAGCACTTTTCTTGAGTGAGAATACAAAGGCACAGGCAACTAAAATGAAAATACATAAATGGGACTACATCAAACTAAAAAGCTTCTGCACAGCAAAGGGCTCTATCAACAAAATGAAGAAACAACCTACAGAATGGGAAAAAGTGTTTGCCAACTACACATCAGACAAGGGGCTGACATACAGAATATATAAGGAACTCAAACGACTGAACAGCAAAAGAAAACAAATAACCCAATTAAAATATAGGCAAAGAACATGAACAGAACTTTCTGAAAAGAAGACATACAAATGGCCAACAGGCACATGAAAAATTGTTTGACATCACTAATCATTAGGGAAATGCAAATTAAAACCAAAACAGAAGATGCTTAATCTCCTTGGGTTCAGGTTTCAGGCCACTCCCCTGAGTTTCAGGCCACCCCTCTAGGACTCAAGCTCTGCTTCTAAGTCCTAAGGTACAGAGTCCTGTAGCACCCATTCTGGGCACCAGCATGTAGAGATTGAGACCACAGAAGGTGGACTTATGTAATCTCACTTGCCCAGCATGCTCAGTAAAATGGAGTTTATCCCTTGAATGACCTCCCACTGGAAGTGCTAGTGAGCACCAAATATATTTGAATATATTTGGTGCATGTGATGGAACTTGACCAATGAGCATGCTCTAAAAGAGACCAACTGAGCTTATGCAAGACTAGGTTACATAACTGGGAATCATCCCTTTAGTTGAATATTCATTAGATAGCATGAATACATATTAGATAGCAAAAATATAAAAGTCAAATCCTGACAGAAGACAGGGTTGTTGCCCACTTCTCCTGGGGCCAACCTGCACTTTGCTGGCAAGGAATGTATCCTTTACTTTTGTGTTAAACTAACTTCTAATGGGCAGCTGCTCATGCTCCTGAGCCAGCCTACACTTTGTACTAAACTATTAAATGTGTATTTCTTATTTTTGTATTAAACTTGGTATGGGCCCTGCTCAGTCTCTGGAGCTAGGTGGTATTTTCTCTGTGAAGTCTGTGTTCCTTACTTTGCTACGTTAATCCTGCTTTTCACTTTCTACTGTGACTCTGCTCTTCAATTCTTTCCTGTGGTAGAGTCAAGAACCTGCTAGAGGATGGGGTGGATTGAGACCCCTCAAATCAGGCTTCCTCAGTTTCAAAGTCAACTTTCTTCTCCTGCAGTATCAAAACCACAATAATATATCATCTCACCTAGTTATAATGGCCATTACTGACAAGACAAAAATATCAAATGCTGGGGAGGATGTGGAGAAAAAGGAATTCTCCTACATTGCTGGTGGTAGTATACATTGGTGCAACCACTGTGGAAAACAGTATGAAATTTCTTTAGAGAACTAAAAATAGATCTACCTTATGACTCAGCTATCCCACTACTGGGTATATACCCAACGCAAATGAAGTCAATATATCAAAAAGACACCTGCACTCTCATGTTCATCGCACTATTCATGACAGCCAAAAGATGGAATCAACCTAAATGTCCATCAATGGATGAATGGATAAAAAGACTGTAGTATATATACACAGTGGAATACTACTCAGTTATAAAAAGGAATGATATCCTTTGCAGCAACATGGATGGAACTGGAAACCATCATGCTAGGTGAAGTCAGGCACAAAAAAGAAAATACTGCATGATATTATTCACATGTGGAATCTAAAACAAAAACAAAAACCCAGAGATGGCTCTCAAAGAAGTAGAGAGTAGAATAATGGAGGTGGAGGGTGGAAAGGAAAAGTATTGGACTAATGGGTAAAAAACTATGCTATTCACCCTAAGTGAATCATTGTACAGTATGTGCATGCATTGAAACAACACACTCTATCCCACAAATATGTACAAGTAAATGTTAACGTGTTTTGAATAAAAAATAAATAAGTAAATAAAAATTAAATAATATTAATAAAAAGGAACTTGTCCAGTAAGTGGCAGAGTCAGGATTATGACCAAAGGCCTCCCAGCTCCAGAAACTATGCTGTTTAGCTAGATCTATATCTGAATGTGATTCACACATAGCCTAAACAGGAGCATTGCATTTTCCTCCAAAATCAACTCCAAGAATTAACAGAGAATCTGATGATAAAGAAAATTTTGAATGTATTTTTTATTTTACGGTGCTCGCATTAAGAAGGCTCTCTTCTGCATTTAAAGCCGTTGTTTAAAGATCATGGAAGACTTCATTACTGAAAAAGGCTTTTCCCAGATGACACAGGCTTAAAGACTGATTCAGTGTATTTTTTTCAATATTAAAACAGTAGGGTTAAAAAAAATTGAAGAAAAGTATGAATGAAGATTTTAAAAATTCAGGGCTTTAAAGATTATCTAGCAACTTTGGCAATCATCTTTAATAAAGTAAATAGCATGCACATTGGCATCTAGTACTTATATGTTGATGGTTTACTAAGTATAAGACTTAATATCAAGGAAAAAACTGTAAATATCAGGATCATTGGATATTCATCATGAAAAAGAGAAGATTTAAAAAGAACAAATATGATCTTTTCTTCTTTTCGTTTTTTGTAAGACTTCACAAAAAATAGAACAGACATTATACCCTGAGAATCAAGAAAGGCACTATGTTTTAGTAAAAAGTAATCCAAATGAATTTGGACACAAATGTTGTCATATGCTTGAATATTTTCTTAAAATGAAGAAGGCATGTATAAAACATTAGTGCAGAATTGCAGGGTTTGGTGTTAAATCCCATATTCTTCAATATATTTTTTTATTGAAACATAATTGATTGTACATATCTGTGGTGTACCACGTTGAATATCAATATTTGTACACAATATGTGATTCTCAAATCAGGATAATTACTATATTCAACCTTATACCATGTAATCATTTTTTGTGGCCCTTTACCAATTACTCCCTATCCCCCTTCCTATTCCCCCTTTCCCACCTCTGGTAACCTCAGTTCTGTCCTCTCCTTTTGAAAGTTCAATGTATTATTGTGAGTGTTGTATCTTTCCTTTCTTTTTTGTATGTTTATTTTTTATTAATCAAAGAATTTTAAATTAGATTAAAGTAACCTATAAAAATAGACTTAAAGATGAAAACCATATAACAACTCTGTTGTTCAACTTAACATTATGAAAAAATACAGCTACAATTCTTATATCAATTACATCTTCAACACATACAAACAAATACATGTGCACACACATGCACATCATCCAGAAACTCTTACAGATTCATGGAGGAAGATCGCTAATTCTTAACTACTTGTGGATTATAAATTTGGATATGATCCACTTTGAATTTTATATATTGGATTTTTTTTTTTTTTTGGTTGTAAACCAGCATGCTCATCTAAGCAATTGGTATATAAGAATCTAAGCTAGTTTGCATATAAATTTAGGTGAGATTGTAATTATGCAGATATGAAAGAAGGAAAAATTTATAGTGCATACAAATTCAAAATAATGCATAAATAGTTTCTAGATTGTATTGTTTTTCCATAATATCGCACTTCTTAATTGGCATAGATAATAGATAATAGGTTGACTGTACATGAATATGAAATATATTTATATACCATTAACTCTTATCCTATTAATACAGGATTTGTAGTGATTTTGATGTGATATGTGTGACTGTTGTTGGTCTCGGTATGCAATATAAGATGTACAATAAGAATTCATAATGTTGATATACGGTGTAATGTATCATATAGTCTACGAATGGCTCCTGTACCAAAATAAAAGCCCAATATATAGCTTTAAAAGAATGAGCCGACTTCATTCTGTATGTGGAGTTGAATACATTTATATATGTGTGTGTGTGTATATATATATAGAGAGAGAGATGTAGAAAACAAAACAAACAAAATTTGGTGGGTTTTTTTAAATGTAGAAACTGAGTACAGAGTTATATAAGCAAGAAAATGAAAGCAATATGAAGCTCCTTCCCAAAATCCCTACTAAAATGTCCAAGAAAATGTCTGAATTGAGAAAAAAAATTCTAAATAAATCAAGAAACCAATTAATACAAAGAAAATGATCTAGAATATAGTTAACATTTCTATAAACTCTCAAATTGTTGGGAATGGATTGAGAAACAGCCTAACTAACAATTAGAGGTCTGCTCGCCCATTTCAGAGAATTTTTCCCTCAGCTTGAATTCTTTTTTTTTTTCCTTTTTGTCTTTTTTCGTGTCCGGCAACGGATCGCAACCCTCAGTGTTGCACCCGTACCGGACCGGGACCGGCAACGGGATCGCAACCCTCGGTGCTGCGCCCGCACCTTGCTCAGCCAGTGAGCGGGAACCGGTCTGTATGTGGGATCCGAACCCTCGGCGGGAACGCCGCCACACTCTCAAGCGGCGCACTGTAGCAGTGTGCCACCAGGCCAGCCCCCCTCAGCTTGAATTCTAACTAGTTATTTTACAGCTGAGAAGATAAATTAAAATTTGTTGAGTGACTGCTCTGCTGGTACTTCGTACTGCAAGCTATGCTGAGAGCCCTGAAATCAGCTTGTCCTCCAATCCCAGATCTGCAAGGAGAGGTTGCTGGCAGAGGAGCAGATAACAGCAGCTTTAAGGAACGTCAGGGCCTGTTGGTTGCCTTGGACTATCAGACCTCATTGGACTTAGAGTCACTTAAAAATGAGCAAAAGGAAAAACAGCACAGGGCTGAGAAAGAAAACTTATAGTTTAGAAACAAACAACTCTCTAAAGGCATGGCAAGGGTGGGGTGAACCTCAAAAAATAGGGTTTTTTTGAGGAAATGTAAGACAGTTTTAGAAAATATCTACTTGATGTGTAAAAATGAGGTTTACAAATAGTTATTATTTCTATTAAGAATAGACTGAGGTAAGAGCACAGGCCAGAAAAAAACAGATGATAGCCAGACAAAAAATAGAGTAACAGACCAAAAAAAAATTGGAGAAAGAAAAATAGCAAATCAGGCACTGTAGAAAACTAAATTGGTGATAGAATGAACAAACTTAAATACAGAACAAAAATAAATTAGAAAAAAATGAAAAACTGAAACACAAAAGTTCAAAGTTATATGCAGAACAGGACATGAAATAGCAACCTTTGCTGTAAGGCCCCATAGAAGACCCCAAAGGAGGCACTCCCTAAAACATGGCGCTTTTCTCTTCCAGGTCCTAACAATCTCACCGGTGCCAAGGTGCAGCCTATCAGAAATCATTACCCACCCCCGGCCAATCAACTACCACTCTGTGTACTAACCATCCTCTCCCAGAACCCAGCTCTATATAGATGTATGCTTCTCCCCCGAATAAAGCGGAACTTCTCTGGTGAACTGTCAGCTCGGGTCCTGTCATCCTTTCATTGGTGCTGAAACCCGGGAGGAGCTCACCCCTTACCCGAGGGGACTCCTTCTTGGACCTCCTTCACTCTCTCGGCAGTTCCCGCAGCTGATGCTTTGCCCTCGTCCGTTTTCTCCGGTGCTGGCTCTCCACACCCACCACCGGCTCACCTAAAAGTAAGTCTCTCTCCGGGGCGCCATCTTAGGCTGGGCTACCATAATCGTCTGGTATCCCTCTGACGCCCGGCCCTA
>NW_007735753.1:79349-80449 GCF_000696425.1 Galeopterus variegatus | reverse complement strand
CGCTTTTTCCCTCAATCTGGGTTTTCTGGTTCCCCGGGCCCCGGGGCTCCGGAAAACCCGGCCCCCGGTTCCCTTGAGCCTCCGGGCACTCGCCCTCACCAAGGGGACAGAGGGTAAAGTGACGACTTCTATCCTCCTCCCTCCTGGTTTGTCTCCAAACCTCTGGGACTGACAGAATATAGGTGGGGACACCCTCTATATTTGTGTCTTTCCCTCCCTCCGGCCGAAGGAATTTTTCCCTTCTCCACCTCCTTGTCTTTCACTCTCCTTCCTGCTTTAACATGGGAGCTTCCCCCTCGTCACCTGTAGCAGATTCTCCCCTCCAATGCCTTATAAAAAACCTAAAAACCTTGTCTTTAGAGCCTGATATCAAGCCCAAGCTCCTTATAAAATTTTGCACACAAGATTGGCCTCAATACCAATTAGATAATCAAAACAGATGGCCACCGGAAGACACACTAAACCCCGATATTCTTTGAGATTTATTCAACCTCTGCCAGCGGCAGAGAAAATGGAAGGAGATTCCCTATGTTGAGGCTTTCCACCTACTTGCCATGGTTTTGACCCTGCAGACGAACCTCCTCCATACAGACCCCCTCCTCCTGTAGTTCCATCCCCCGAACCCCCACAGTGGCTCACTCCACTGCCATCTTCTGCTCCACCTAACCCTTCCGCTCTCCCTCCTTCCCCCTCCCCCTCTGCGTCTTTCAGCCCCCCCTGTAACTCATTCCCGAGGACTCCTCCCTTCCTCTACCATGGCTCCTCTCCAGAAAGTAGCTGGTGCTGAAGGAGTTGTTAGGGTACATGTTCCCTTTTCACTAGCAGACCTTACTCAATTAGAGAGAAAATTAGGATCGTTTACCACCAATCCTACCACTTATGTTAAGGAATTCCAATGGGTTCTCCAGGCCTACAGTCCCCCCCCCCATGACATTTACATGCTACTGGCTAACACCCTCCTTCCTGAAGAGCGCCGCCGCGTCTGGGATGCGGCCCAAGCTCATGCAGATGAAAACCATCGCGTTAATCCTGCCTTCCAAACCGGCCCACATGCAGTTCCTGAGCAGGATCCACATTGGGATTATAATACAATCCAGGGT
>NW_007735753.1:78045-78349 GCF_000696425.1 Galeopterus variegatus | reverse complement strand
ATTTGGGATATCACCAACCCTTCTTCTGCCCACTGTGTTCCCATAACAATTCGGCTAAAAGATCCCTCCAAATATATAAGTCAGTCTCAGTACCCCCACAGCACCACAGCACTTCGTGGACTCCAACCCATTGTCGAGGACCTTCTCAGGAAGGGATACCTCCACCCCACTCAATCACCTTTCAATACTCCCATACTGGCGGTAAAAAAGCCAGATGGCTCCTATCAATTGGTCCAAGATCTCCATTCAATCAATTCTGCCGTAATCCCTATCCATGCCCTCATCCCTAACCCCTACACCCTCT
>NW_007735753.1:76730-77360 GCF_000696425.1 Galeopterus variegatus | reverse complement strand
GATGTTGGCCCAGATAATCAGACCGTCTCCTGGACACTTTTCTGGGCCCTCCACCTCCAAACCCCCCCACCTGGGGCATGCTTCAAATGTGGGAAAGAAGGTCACTGGTCGCAGACCTGCCCCTCGCCCAGACCACCCACCACTCCATGCCCCAAGTGCCAAAAAAGGGGACATTGGGGCTCCGATTGCCCACTCAACCACCCACCACTCCACGCCCCAAGTGCCAAAAAAGGGGACATTGGGGCTCCGATTGCCCACTCACCCGAAGGGGAGATTGGCCAACCAAACCCCAGCCGTCCCAGGCATCTCAAACACCTTTGGTGGGACTGGCTGAGGAGGGTTGAAGGGGCCCTGGGTCCTTCCCGACCATTAACATCACAAAACGTGAACCCAGGGTAACTATTATTGTAGATGTTCATCCTATTTCCTTCCTCTTAGATACGGGAGCCACATTTTCGGTCTTAAAGGAATTTAGGGGACCAACTACACCCAGTAGCTCTCCTATAGTCAGGGTAGGAGGAAAGCAAATTTTTCCCCATTAAACACCTCCATTAACCTGTCACATCGAAGGCGTCCCATCCTCTTTCTCTCATTCCTTCTTAGTCATGCCCCAATGTCCCATCCCTCTAT
>NW_007735753.1:73209-73844 GCF_000696425.1 Galeopterus variegatus | reverse complement strand
CTGAGGGTTGTGATCCGTTGCCGGTCACGAAAAAAGACAAAAAGGAAAAAAAAAGAAAAAAGAAACCATTACCCACCCCCGGCCAATCAACTACCGCCCCGTGTACTAACCACCCTCTCCTGGAACCCAGCTCTATATAAATGTATGCTTCTCCCCCGAAATAAAGCGGAACTTCTCCGGTGAACTGTCAGCTCGGGTCCTGCCGTCCTTTCATTGGTGCCGAAACCCGGGAGGAGCTCACCCCTTACCCGAGGGGACTCCTTCTCGGACCTCCTTCACTCTCTCGGCAGTTCCCGCTGCTGACGCTTCGCCCTCATCCGTTTTCTCCGGTGCTGGCTCTCCGCGCCCACCACCGGCTTATCTAAACATAAGTCTCTCTCCAGGGGCGCCATCTTAGGCTGGGCTACCGTAATCGTCTGGTTTCCCTCTGACGTCCGGCCCTAAGACAGAGAATACACCCCACCACGGCCTTCAGGGCACTAGGCAGACCCCTAGGTATTCTCTCATCACATTAGGCAATCCACATTCCCCTCCTTTCCCAGCCCAATTAGAGGCGACCTCTTCAGGGTGAAGCTCCCATTCTCTCGCTTTTTCCTTCAATCTGGTATTTCTGTTTCTCCGAGCCCAGGGCTCCC
>NW_007735753.1:69452-72209 GCF_000696425.1 Galeopterus variegatus | reverse complement strand
TAGCTGCAGATGCATGGATGATCTTCCCCACAACCTCTTACGCCCATTGGACACAGCAGATGGCTGACCTATGGCTCCAAGGAACTTTCACGGATTTCTCTCCCCTTGAAATCACCCTGTTCACCACTCTCCTTTGGGGTATAATGGAGGTTTCTTTTCCTCCCTGTTTCCTCCTCCCATGACACCCCCCTCCAGCAGGAAGTAGTTTGGAGACCTCAATGACCTTATCCCCAATAGAGGAAAAAGGGAGGAATGTAAGGCCCCATAGAAGACGTCAAAGGAGGCACTCCCTAAAACATGGCGCTTTTCTCTTCCGGGTCCTAACAATCTCGCCGGCGCCAAGGTGCAGCCTATCAGAAACTATTACCCACCCCCAGCCAATCAACTACCGCCCTGTGTACTAACCACCCTCTCCTGGAACCCGGCTCTATATAAATGTATGCTTCTCCCCCAAATAAAGCGGAACTTCTCCGGTGAACTGTCAGCTCAGGTCCTGTCATCCTTTCAGAATGACTATTAACACCAAGAGAAAAATAACAAATGCTGCCTGGCGAGGATGTGGACAAAGGAGACTCCTCCTACATTGTTGGTGGGAATGTAAATTGTTATAGCCATTGTAGAGAACAGTATGGAGGTCCCTCAGAGAAGTAAAAGTAGATCTATCCCGTGACCCAGCTAACCCACTGCTGGATATATACCCAAAGGAAATGAAATCAGTATATCAAATAGACACTTACACTCCCATGTTCATCGCAGCACTATTCACAATAGCCAAGAGAGGGAATCATCGTAAATGCCCATCAACAAATGAATGGATTAAAAAAACCTGTGGCGGGCCGGCCCGGTGGCGCACTGGATAGTGCGCCGCTTGGGAAGCGCGGCGGCACTCCCGTCCGAGGGTTCGGATCCCACATACAGACCGGCTCCCGCTCACTGGCTGAGCGAGGCGCGGGAGCAACGCCGAGGCTTGCGATCCCGTTGCCGGTCCCCGGTCCGGTACGGGGGCAACACTGAGGGTTGCGATCCGTTGCCGGACACGGAAAAAAGGACAAAAGACAAAAAAATAAATAAATAAATAAAAAATAAAAAAACCTGTGGCATATATACACAATGGGACTCTATTCAGCTACAAAAAGGAACAATATCCTATCATTTGCAGCAACATGGATGGAACTGGAAACCATCAATAAGTGAAGTAAGTGAGGCACAGAAAGACAAATACCACATGATCTCATCATATGTGCAACCTAAAAAAAAAAAGTGGTTCTCATAGAAGTAGAGAGTAGAACAATGCTTACCAGAGGCCAGGAGGGGCGGGCAGGAGAAGTGGTAGACCATGGGGTACAAAACTATGTATCTATCCTAAGTGAATCATTGTGCAGTATATGCAAGTATTGAAACAACACACTGTACCCCACAGATATCTACAAGTAAGTGTTAAAACTTAAAAAAAAAAAACTAAAATAAATTAAGCCATGTAACGTATATGCACATGTACACATGTACACATGTATTTTATTCTCCTGGAGACAATACTTCACTTCTATTCCCAGCCGTTGTCATTCCCCCGTCTTTGGGGAGAGAACTTTCAATGTTGCTGCGTGCTTCTTTTTCTTGCAGTTAGATAACAAGGTACAAAGCTGGGGTATCATGGAATAAGGGCAACCAGCAAACACCTACTTTGGTAGACTGATCAAGCCCTGTCTCTGATGTGACTGACAAAGGTGTTCATACGATGTTCTAAATCACAACAAATGAGCTTTTAAGATGGCGATGGGTCTGGAGCGGCCGTGCCAGGAGACAGCGCGACCCTGAGAAGTGTGCGCTGTGATACCAGAGTACTATTTGCATTTCCAAGAGCAACAAAAAATGAACAAATATTTCAATAACGAACCTACAATGACAAACAAGCAACAACAGGCTCAAGGTTTTAGGGCCAACACAAAAGAAGACTCCTGAGAGCGCCCAAGCCCTGCTGCGGGTTCGAGCGAGCAGCCCGAGACAACAAAGGCCAAGTAAGTCAGCAGAGACGACACAGAAATGGAGTGGAACGCGCCGGACCGGCCCAACTCTGCGAGCTCTGTGAGTCACCCTCAGCCCAGAAGCCCGACTGCTCCCTGCCCGCCTGGCTCCCGCCTACCACACCAGGCCAGGCGCCCACAACAGAGCTGCCTCCATTTTCTCGGGTGGGGGCAGAGACGGCCGGCTTAGAGCAGGCAGGCCAGCCATCTCTGATAGGTGCGGCTCCTCACTGAGACGTGCCATTTGCTTACCTCGTCGCGGGGCACCCCGGGGCCTGTGGACCGGCCTACAATCCCACTCTCCCCGCGGATCTCTGATGGGGCTGGTAGCGTGGGGAGCCCCGGGCCAGCGTCAGGAGGGCAGGGAAGAGGAGCCCGCCCAGATCGTCTCTCCACCACACCCTGGGCGTCGGCCCCAGGTAAACTCCCTGTTTCCGGGAGGCAGATTCCATCTTTGGGGGCCTCAGTTTGGAAGAACCCCTAACTGATTTCTGGTGGGGAGAGGGGAGCCCAAATGCTCTGCAGCTACATTGAAGCTACCAGAGAGCTCTCCCGGAGGGCCGACCCATGCTAGGGGGAGTCAAAGAGGAACTGTGTGCTGAGGGACCCTCCCCTGAGGAGTTCACACCTGGCAGTGGGAGAGACTGGACACCTTCTGGGCAGAGCGGGGCAGGGCACAGCTTTGATGTCTCAGCTGAAAGACAAGGTTTGTAGAAGAAGACACGCCTCAGCCCTG
>NW_007735753.1:52355-64235 GCF_000696425.1 Galeopterus variegatus | reverse complement strand
GACATAATAATCAACTACATTGTATATTGACAAAATAAAAATAATAAATAAATAAATAAATCACAACAAAAAATGCATGTTCAACAGTCTGTGCAAAACAGTGATTAGGAGCATAGACTTCGGCAGCTCACACACCTGGGTTTACATTCCAGCTCTACAACTTTTTAACTATATAATCTTGGGCAGGTCTTCTATTGCACAGGAATGTTGTGGAAGGAGAACACTGAAATAGTACATTGGTTCATTCAGCACCTACCACAAGCCTGTCCCATGGTGAGACTAAAGAAATAGTATTAGTATCTTTATTAATTTAAGTTATGAAATATAGACTAACCTACAGAGTATTCATCTGTAAAAGGAAATTAAAATGTCCAGACTACTCAGTAATGACCCAATCAGTCATTCAATGATGTATTTAGTCAATCAGCATTAATTTAGAACAAGCTATTAGTAGGTCATTTAAAGGAGACTGTAAGTATCAACTTAACTTATCACAGGATATAGGTTTTAGGAGAGCCTGGTAGCTAAGTGGCACTAAGTATAGCCTCGGGCAGAGTCATTTATTTGTAGGCATTTGGAGGGGAGGTCACCCTGCAGGCCTCTGTGAATGTCAACACTGCTTCCTTCAGAGGAGACAATGTCAGTCTGGAACAGCCAAGCCACACTGGCGGGAATTCCAATGACCTTTCCGGAAATTACGAATGGAAAAAAAGTGATTTGACGAGGTACGTGTAGCCCCTAAATATATAGATCCCAGAGTTAATCATGTTTATGAAATGAAAATCTTTTTTAAAAAGATTCAAATTTATTAAGTGTGAGAATTAGATTCTGTCTCAGGAGGGAATAAAGAAAACAACTCAATGTTGATTATATAAACTAAGCTCTAGTAAGAAGAAAAACTCACATAGTTTGAGGTTCTACATTTCCCTTTCCCTTTCTTTTAATATACATCTAACAAAAAAATTTAAATTCAGTTCAAAAACTATTTCTAGTACTTGAACTTTTAACTTTCAGTCCAGTCCACTGAGTTTCTCTCATGAATTTTAGATCTGCATTAGGTTACCGTCACCAATTAACATTTATTGTGTACCTATCCTTAAATTATCCCAACTGGGAGTACCAAGGAAGATGAATAGAATGGATTAAGGACAGAGGTTATTAGAGAGACAAGAACAAATAGGATGAGAAATTCTAAGGCCACCCCTAGACTGCTGTGCCTCTCAGGGGCTCAAAGCTCATGAATCTGAGTGTTCTCCACAGTGTCAGCATCTGGTAAGGGAAGGTCACAGCTGGGTTTAGTGAGTGCCTCAGATGTGCCCACCACTAGCTACATCACACTTAGGGGGTTGCAGTCAATTCTCACGGCAATCTTTTGAAATGGACATTACTATCTTCCTTCGATACATGAGGAAGTTGAGGATCAGAGAAGTTAAGAAATTGTCCAGGATCACACTGCTGGTCAGAACAGAGTCACAGTTTGAATCCAGGAACACCAGCTTTAAGGCTTAATGTCCCTCCTGTATGGCCTGCTGCCTCTCATGGGCAAGTTTTTACCTGAACACTGGAACTCCAGCAAAAATACTATGTGTGCTATTTTGCTGAGCTTCTGGGCCTGCCAGGCACTAAACCAGCCTGCATAATTCCAAATTAATTCTGAAATATGAAGGGGTGTAAAGGAAAGCAGTTCAAATGAAAAGACCACTAGACTGAAACTTTATGGAAGCAGGGGCCATATAGGTTTGGTCTCTCATTGTATGTCCAGTGCCTGGAACATGGCTGGTACTCAAAACACACTTCTTAAGTGAATGATTATGTAAATGAATTAATGAACCAACAAGTTGAAATAGAACTGAAGATTCAGGTCTCATTTCTATAACTTGCTAGGGCCACAATTTTAGACAAATCATTGAACTCTCTTAGCCTCAGCTTTCCCATCTGCAAAATGGGTATGACACTTTCGCAGCCTACTCCATAGGGCAGTCGTTCTAATGGACAGCAAAGTTTTGAAAACATTATCATAGGAAATAAAACTGCTTTGTAGACTGGTAAGGCCAGTAAATTTAAGGCCAGTTGTTACAAACCTAGTCCAAAATAGACTCTGGATTTTACAACTTCCAGCTCCTAGTGTCAAGACAGAGAGGGAGACTGGTCACTCTGATCTCCTGTGGACCACACAGTCATCTGTCTCCAGGGCAAAATGACCCCTTTCCTGGTTCACCTGGTCAGGTGGCAGAGTTGAGTTTGGCTGTGGAAAATGAGGACTTGGTTAACATCAGGGCTGGAACACGTTAACAGCCATTTGCTGGACAATGGCCCTGTGACATGAGCTTGTCTTTGGTCATCTCACATCCGGTTCCGGCACCCCCGCCCACTCCTTCACACGCACTAGGCATGCATGTACAATACCTATTCTGAGACCCGCCCAAAGTGTGTCTGTTTTATTCCTTCTGGTCATAGTTCACTTTTTGACCCAGTCCTCCCAGGCTGGGCCCATCCAAGTGCTGTTGTGTTGTTGGAGGAAGGAAGCTGCCTCCCTTGTTCTCAGCAGCTCCCCTGCCCGTAACCTTCCTCTGCTGCTACCCTGTCAAGGTTCAGCTGAGTTAGAGGGTCATCAGGGTGCCAAGAACAATATTATGTAAAATTTAAATAATAGTCTCTTGGGCAAAAAGGGGTCATGAAGCATTCAGAGTGCCACCGGGAATTTTGCCAAGAGAGTGATTCATAATCTTTCCAGCCATCCACCTCTGTGCCCTTGTTCGGTTAGGACAAAACCCCAGAGTCACCAAGTATTTCAGGAGCAGATTCTTCCACTTCTCTTCCATGATGGTCCTTATCCAACAGTTTTGCACAAACTAGTTTTCCAATAGCGAACCGATTGGAATAGCCGTTATTCTCACATGGTTTTGAATGACATTTATTAGCCACATGCCCTTGGTGTGTCATTGATTCATCTGAGCCTCAATTTCCTCTTTTATAAAGGTGATTAATAACACCTGCTCTGTCTAGGATCAAATGACATAAGCCATAGGAGAGCATTTTAGAAACAATAAAGCAGTAAAAATGTGCAAGGAATTTTTATCATTGGCAAAGGTATTGGGCAAAGCATGTAGCCACTTGTGTAATAAATTTTATTTTTACAAAACACTTCATTAAACAATGTAGAATATAAAAACTGGGGCTGGCTGCTTAGCTCAGTTGGTTAGAGCATGAGTTAATAACACCTGCTCTGTCTAGGATCAAATGACATAAGCCATAGGAGAGCATTTTAGAAACAATAAAGTAGTAAAAATGTGCAAGGTATTTTTATCATTGGCAAAGGTATTGGGCAAAGCATGTAGCCACTTGTGTAATAAATTTTATTTTTACAAAACACTTGATTAAACAATGTAGAATATAAAAACTGGGGCTGGCTGCTTAGCTCAGTTGGTTAGAGCATGATACTGATAACACCAAGGTCCAGGGTTCGATCCCTGTACTGGCCAACTGCAAAAAAAAAAAAAAAAAAAAGGCACTAAAAATTCTTTTGTTTTTTAAAAATTAAGATTCTTACAAAACTGTGCTATCTATCCTAAATGAATCACTGCGCAGTATATGCATGTATTGAAACAAAATACTGTACCCCACAAATATGTACAAGTAAATGCTGAAATATTTAGAATTTTAAAAATGAATAAACATATTTAAAAAGTAAAAATAAAAATAAATAAAAATTAAGATTCTTTTCACTTTCCCAGCAAGTGAAAATTCATTTTGATTAATATGCTGCATTAGGGACAACCTTGTTAAGACCAATACCGTGCTGAGTGAGGTTTTAGAAGCTGTGTGCGGATAGCAGTGGGAGCCCCAGCATCCAGCAAAGTACCCAGCACTGAGGAATAAACATTAGTTAAACGAACGAGTGAATGAATAAACAGGTTGCAGGTCTTCCTTTCTTCCAGGGAGGAAAACATTGTTCAGGAGAGCAGCCTGAGCCTCCAGAAATCCAAAATCAGGGTTGGGAGGTTTCTTGTTCTGATTCAGCAGAGCACCATGAGGACTCGAACAGGTGTATACATCAGTCCCAGGGGCCCTCCTCAGTGTGGCTTTCCTAGCTGTGCAATCTCTTTGGCAATGACCTGTATTAATATGGCCCCAGAGCTGTCTGAGCAACCTTGTTTCTCCACTTTAGTCTTAGGTCTTTTGCTTGAGTTCTGAAGCACAGATGTGGCCATTGGAAGTTAAAACAGGCTTTAGAATGGGAGCAGGGGATTGGGCAATCCTACCCATGGTGGAATGAGAAGCTTTCCTGGGATCCACCATGAAGGAATTCCCAGACTCCAAAACTGTAATAAATAGATTTAATTTCTTCATAAATTATCCAGTTTCAGGTATTCTATTATAAGCAACAGAAAACAAACTAGTACAGACCGCTTAATCTCTGTCTCCTCTAAAAGGCACCCAAGGCCTCTCAAAAGTGATTGCCAACAACCCCAGATCTCTTCTTACCTCAGAGAAAAGGGCCAATGAAGCTACATTAGTTATTTCTATCATGACTAATAACTTTAATATTTGTATTCCAAATCACTTCCTTGCACATAATCCTTGCTGAATCATCTACATCCCTGTGAAACAGGTATTATCCCATTTCTCAGATGGATAAAACCAAGGCCCAGAGAAGTAAGTAAATTGCTTGCATAATGTGATAACAGTGTAAGAAAAATTAGCTAAAGTGGAACCTCCACATCTTTGCCACAAGGGATCTATCCTAGAGATCTGGCACCAGCAACCTAGCTCAGGGTGGGGCGACAGCAGGGGGAGTTCACCCAGTGAACACATTTGTCCAAAGGGTCTTATCTTCAATGGCTGTTGAATATGTTGGCACAACAGTTATTAGACACAATTTCAAAGTGTTAGAGGAAGCTGCATGAAGACCTTGAGACATGTTTCAAAGGCAAAGGGTGATGCCTTTGTACTGGGACTGCTTCCCATGTGCTGAAAGCAGAGGCCTTGTGCACACCTGCCTTGCCTCCCCTGAGAAGCAGTAGGCCCCTGCCTAGGCCAGCAGCTGTCAGGGTTGTATACTGCTGGGTTTTCACAGACAGTGGGGTGAACACTCTTGGAATCTCCAGACACCCTTGCTTAGAAGCCTTTTTGAAATGTATCTCCTTTGAATCTTAGAGGCTTATAAAGAGACCATCTGTAGCAGTTGTTTTATAGATTTTTATTGACTTTTCTATTTTCCCCTTAGCTCTTCTGTCCAGGGCCGTACTCATATAAGAGCCTTCAACGGTCAGGCTGTAGTCTCTTTCTGTTGCTTTGCCTTCCACGGATTTGTCACCCCTTGTCCCCTGGGTGACAGAGCCACCAAAGATTACTCAAAGCCCATCTCTTTTGAGCAGTGAGAAGCCTCAAAAAGGTGTTAATCTTCCACAGCCCTCAACAGCAAGGCGTTGCTTCCATTTGGGAAATTAACCACGAATTGGGGTTCTCTTACTGCATTTATTCTCCAGACCAAGAAGTTACAGGAAGAGACATAGGTGGGGTTTTGCTAAGTACAGTTTAGCAAGTTTAACAATAGAAGCTGGTAACATTCAGTAAGACAAGCAAGGTGACCTTCTGTAATGCAATTTGCAACAAAGGCTTGATTTTAGCAAACATTCTCTTCTTAAGGCAATTTCCCAGGATTTGTACATATCAATCAGTAACTTGTCTGTCTTTGAGCCAGCAACCTTGCTGTGTTACAATTCTTATCTTGCAACAGAGACTCAATAGCCTGAGGAAAATTTTCTGTCCTTTGCAAGGTCAAGGTCAATATTTGAAACCGCAAGGCTTTGGAACACCAGGCCCTGTGAAGTACATTTGCTTTATGAATCCTCTACATCTTTCAGAGCTTTTCTATCAGACTTGGTGTTTGCTAGGAGCCACAAAGCCTCATTGTGAGATGCTCCAATTGCTTTCACTATTTGCAGAACATGACCTGTAGGTTTTATTTGCATTTATTTTACATTCACTTGTTCTTTTTAAAGTTGTTTCCTCATGTTTATTTTTAAATCACTGATTGTGAAAGACATGCTGCCCCGTCTGAAGTTTCCACATGGCCTCCCACCATTATACTATCCTTCTCTGTGGAGCTGGGCTGGCCGGTACAAGGATCCCAAATTCCTTTGAAGGTCTTTCTTGCCTGCCACAGCATGGGTACAGCTGCTTGACCTTGGGGCTCTTCCCTACCATTAAATTCATCTCTAACCCCTGTTTACCCAGCTCTCTCCTGCCTGCTCTGGACAACCAGCCATCACCCCTGCACTGAGGTAAATCAAAGTGTCTCCACCACACAGCAAGAGCCAGGGTTCTGATTGCTCAGTTCCTGCACTGTCCACTAGACCAGGCTGAAAGTGATCCCCAATGTGGTAAGGATCTGCACTGTTCAGTACAGTTTTTGTCTCTTTATATTTAAACTAATTGAAACTAATGGAAATAAAAAGTTTAGTTTCTCAGTTGTACTGGCCACATTTCAAGTGCTCAATAGGCTACTGCACTGGACAAAGCAAATATAGAATGTTTTTCTCATCACAGCGCTGAGCAGACTAATGTGCTGATGTAGTAGTGAGGGAAGGATGCTATTAACTTGCTATAGAAATGGTTCACCTGGAGCCTATAGAGAGCTGGAATCTTCTAAGTCTTTCACCTCTGGTTCCCAGGCTCTAAAATAGCACCTAGCACATAGGAGATACTTAATAATTTTTTGTTGAGAGCATGAATGAATCCATCCATCCATGTATTTATTAAATGCTTACCCTGTACCAATTACTGTGCTAAGCAAGAGGGGCACACAGTTCATTTAGACATTGTTCCTGCCCTCAAGGAACTCACTATCTTGCAGGGAAAAGAGACAGAAAGAGAAATAAATACCAAAGAATGCAATTGCTAAATTGCTTATAGTCCTAGTGAGAGTTGAAACTGCAGTAGTTGCAGCCTTTTTTTTTTAATTTGTTGAAACATGTTCGAATTTACAAAGAGATTTCAACATCCATGTTCCCTTTTGACACAACAACCCAGTGAAGGCAGCAGACTCAGAGAGGTGAAGTAATTTCCCCAGGATCACAGAGCTGGCGGGGGACCTGAATGTAGAACTTTGTCTTCCAGTTCCCTTCCCACTCACCCACACTGGCTGTGTGAGTTCAGCATCTCTACGTCCTGGCTAAAATCCCATGGAAGGAGAATTGGATGGTATCTCCCGACTAGAACAAGAACTTCTGTGTATGTCAAAGGTGGAAGGTCACAGGCAGCCTCCGCACACAGGCATCCTGTGGCACCAGAGCCCAGTCTTTAAGCCCAAGGCTGGTTTAGGGTTGGTGCTGGGCAGTAATGGGCAGTGTATTCTCTGCTTCCTTCTCAAGAATTTTTGATGTGTTTCTGGATCTGTAATTTTGCACCTGGTCACAGAAACATGTCTGGGAGGAAGGCCATTCTCAGGTCTGTGTCTGTGGAGACTCCCGATGCTTGCATTTCTGAGACCCCCATATATCCATCCCAGAAGTGTGCTCAGGGGCCCTCATAAACTGGGGGTTCAATGAGAGAGCAGCAGCCTCAGGCATCACGCTTCCTGTCTCCACCTAGAATCCACATCACCCTAACGCATAGAAATCCTGAGCAGAGTCGAGACGTAATATGCAAAAGGAGGAGGACGTGCCTTCCCGTCCCCTAATAGCTAATCAGCGTTAACTCTACAGTCTCAGAGCCGCTGGCCCACAGCTCTGTCCTGGCTATGGCTACTCTCTGTGCTGTTGTGCTTGATTGGTGGAAGAAGCTGGTTTAGCATAAGCAGTAAGCTCAGAGGGTGATGTGATGTGTGAAACAGAAAACCTCTACTGCTACACGTGTCTGCCAATCCTTCCTTCCAGTAATGAAGCTGGTCACAGGAAGCACAGCTATGTGTGCGCCATGGGCCAAGCGCATAAACTCAGAGGTACAGGCACATCTGTTTGCACGTGGGCTGACTGACAAGATGCAAATACAGAGGAACAATCAGTCAAAGCTGAAATCATTAAGACACCTGCCTCTACACATGGAAGCAGAATGATCACATCCTAATAAAAAAAATTTAAAAAGTCAACTCAATCAACAACTTTTTAAATCTGTTAAGTCTCAGGAGCTGCTGTTTAGCTCAGAGGAAAGAGTATGAACATTGGAAATGTTTGGGCCAGCATTCTACTCCTGTTTTTTCCACTGACTCACTGTGTGACCTCGTGCAAGTTATTTACCCCTCTGGCCTCAGTTTCCTAAGCCACAAAATGGGAATACTAATCCTGATGCCTTCCTGCCAGGGTTACTGTGAGGATTAGATGAGATGACAGGTATAAAGTATCTGTCTCAGTGCCTGACCCAGCCTAATGGGTGCTCAGTAAAAGAACTTCGTTGCTGTTATTATAGATGATAATATTATAGATGATGCTACAACCTGTGCTGTCTTCGTCAAGGTGTCTGCTTCCCAAGTTTATTATCTAGTAATTAACGCTCAAGAAATCAAACAGAAGACACACTGCATGTGCTCAACTGTGTGACACTGACTCAGAGGAGCGGGAGAGCTGTGTGACGTGGGGGAGGCACGGAAGCCCTGGGGGGGAGGGGCTTGACTGTGGATTGGAAGATGAAGGAGGGAAGTGGTCAGAGTGTGGTGGGCAGGGCCCTGGTGTGAGTGAAGGTATGACAGCCAAAATGAGTGTGCCTGGTGGGCATGGGGAGAATGCCTGGCCTGAGTCCAAGGACAAGCAGTTACACGTTGCTGTGGTGACATCACTTCAGCCCCTGTCTTCCAGCTCCTTCTGCCAGACTAGCTCCTGACCGTCCTGCAGGGCTCATCTCCAGCATCTGCTATGAGCTCTCTAGTGCCACCCTGCCCCTTAAACAAAATAATAACAGTAATAATAGTAATAAAACACCAGAGAACAGCTGGTGTTCACTGAGCACTTCCTACACGTCGGTTTCTGTGCTAAACATTTCACATGCATTATTTCATTTAATCCCACGACACATGGAACAGGCAGCACTCTGTTTTATAGGTGGGAGAGATTACTTTCCCAAGGTGGAGGCCCAGGATTGCTATTACGTGTTAACCCACGTGTCTCTCTAGCGTCGGTTTCTGTGCTAAACATTTCACATGCATTATTTCATTTAATCCCACGACACATGGAACAGGCAGCACTCTGTTTTATAGGTGGGAGAAATTACTTTCCCAAGGTGGAGGCCCAGGATTGCTATTACGTGTTAACCCACGTGTCTCTCTAGTAGACTCATGAGGTCAGTGACTAGGGCCTATTTTTTTTTTTTTTAGTAATCCCCAGAGCCTATCATAGCAGGCCTGGTTTGAAGTAGGAACTCATGGGTGCTTGCAGAATGAGTGAAAAGAGATTGTCAGGTACACAGCAGGACACTAGGCAGATTACCAAGCAGGACTGAGAGGGAAACTGACCCCTGGAAAAACCCAGTCATGAGGAATAGGGCACTGTGAAGCCTGGGTCTCTGAAGAGCAAGAGGCTGGGACAGGAACAACCTGACAGGCCTGCTGCCTTTGAGCCCTGCCATATCATGCTGGGATCTATTCAAATGTCCTCTCTCTGATGCCAGTAAGTTTTGTCATGGGAACTTGGGCAGAGCTGAGCCCACAGGTAGCGTCCAGTGGCCGGGCTGGAGGGAGGATGATGAAATATGGAAAGTCAAGGCTGACAATTAAAAGATCAAACCTTGTACAGCAAGGCACTGACCAGTCAAAACAGTCCCAGGCCTTTCATGCTAGAGCAGGGTCTTGAGGGCTCTACTTTGCCAGGTATAAACCCATTGGTTGTTGGATGTTGGGGAGGTCAAAAGCTTCCCCGGGAGAAGCCAGAGCAGGTGGGGAGGTGCACTGAGGGGAGTGGCCTGAGCAATGTCTCTGTAACAACTGACACATTTCAAACTATAACAACTGGCAGGTCCCTACCAGTATGACCTAGCTGAATACCACAAGGGGATGAAGTTTATATGTAACTATGAGAGTCAGCCATTTTTAAAAAGGCACTTGCCCTATTTTAAGGGTTTTGTTAAAACTAGAGAATAAAATCTGTAACTCTATTTACTAGGCATACAGAAACTGTAATTCCTCAATGTGGTAAGAATGAATAAGGACCCCACTGTCAGCCCCTCCCTGTTGTACATTCCCTACTCTTAGTTAGGACTCCTGGTATAGCTAATGGGAACTGTGACTTTTTGACATACAGAGCAAGAGCCAAAGTGCCAATTAGCAAAGTTTATTTCTTTTGTAGAGAAATACAAGTTCTAATACTTTTTGCCTCCTCCCTAGTGAATCATCATCTTGTGCCTATCTTATTTTGGAGGCCCTGGTACACCTAAAGGGCCTGCATTTTGGGTTTGCAAATTTGTAAATCTGAGATTACCTTAACATTAGCTTCAGGATGAAAAGAAGCTTCTAGAAGTAATTACTTTAAATACTTGAAATTACTAGTTGCTAAATAATCATACTTTTTCCTCAAATACAAAAGAAGTTGATGGCACTCAGCCAAGAGAAACACTTAGCCTTGTAGAGAGAAGTGGAATGTTGTTAAAAGCCACAGTGGTCATTAACAAAGATGATGTCATAATTAAATGCCTGGGCCTCTTTGCAATCCCTGGGGCTGGGCAGAGGTGATCACAGTTTACCAAGACAACAAACAGTCACCTACCTAATGGTGTTTGGTGAAAGTGCCCAGTCTCCAGAGCAAGGTGATTTCCTGCAAAAGAATCTAGGACCCTAGTATTGCTCCCTGTTTGCAAATCTGGTGGCCAGCACAGGGATTTATGAACAGGGGACTTTGGGCTTTGATGAAGAAAAAGTTTGGAACTTTATGTATGGTGTACTTTCAGAAGTCTCTGATAGTCATACTTTCAAGCATAGTCGAGCCTGTCTTAAGATAGATCTTTCAGGGCCGGCCCGTGGCTCACTCGGGAGAGTGTGGTGCTGATAACACCAAGGCCCCGGGTTCGGATCCCACATAGGGATGGCCGGTTCGCTCACTGGCTGAGCGTGGTGCTGACAACACCAAGTCAAGGGTTAAGATCCCCTTACCGGTCATCTTTTAAAAAAAAAAAAAGATAGATCTTTCATACAGTTCCAGCAGTTCTTCTAGGAGGAGGAACAATTCTTCAAGATTTTCATAAATTGAGTTGTCATTATTACTTTATAAAAGCACAAGAGGAGCCCAGTATTAGATGTTCCTAAGTTACAAAACAAAGACAAAGAGGAAATAAGGAGTAGCCAAGGAGTCTAACTTTCATTCACTTTTTTTCCTCTCTTTCTCTTCCATCCCCACCCCGTCACATTTTCTGAGGTCCATCTCACCAAGGTTCTGGGAGGATGTATACTGCAGTGGTAAGAATGTAACCCATGATCAAATCTTGGTCTGTCAATTACCTCTAGTCAAAGAAAATCGTCAGGAAGAAAATTATCACACCACACGCACTAATGGAAGATAAGGTGCGTCCTGGTTTAAGAAGCGATACCGTAGGAAGTAGCAGCTATGCAACTTAAGAGCATTACATTACGTCTCCTGCTTAGCCTTCTCATCTGTGAAGTGGAGGTTGTAAAACCTCCCTCACAATGTGGTTGTAAGGAAAGTACAGAGCAAGATGGGATATTCACTAGAGCCCCTTCCTAAGCCCCTTCCTTAGCTGATGATAGCATCAGCTCTAAGGTGTGGATGACCAATATATGGCTTTGAATCTCCCTGTGCTTATTAACTCCCTATAGAAGAGTTTGTAATAGTTATAGATGAGATATTTTTTAGCTGGTGGAAGAATGCAGAAAGTTTTGATGCTCACTATCTTTGCAAGCTTCCCCTTCCCCAAGGGAATCTGGGAGAATGAGATGAC
>NW_007735753.1:27994-51682 GCF_000696425.1 Galeopterus variegatus | reverse complement strand
TGATGCTCACTATCTTTGCAAGCTTCCCCTTCCCCAAGGGAATCTGGGAGAATGAGATGACAGCAGCATAATTGAGGTCCCACATAGCCTTCTTCACTTTGCCCAGGAACCTTGCATTGTTTGGGACTCATTACAAATAGTGGGCTTAACTGGAGTTGCCCCAGTTATCCTCAGCCTCGAATACAACAGGGGCCATATTAATGGAATTAATTTATTAAAAACTGTTCTCAGACCTCTGTACAACCACCCTTTAGGATTCTGGTTCCTTCCGTGATGTCTGCCATGCATGGAACCACTCTGGGGCTCACTGCTGCCAGGGCCCTCCATGAGAAACTTGAGAAAGTCTCTCCAGGAGCTCCTAAACAGTGCCAGGGCAGCCCTCGCTTCACCAGGGCCACCCTAAAGTCTATAAGGAAAGGCCTCTGTCTTTTGCCATGGGCAGCACCTTATCATCTTGGCATGTAAGTAGGGCAGCTTGTGTCCCTATGCCTCCCAGTGTCCCTTATTAGGACACTGCAACTTCTGCAAGTTCCTGCAATTTATGCCAGCAAACTCTGTCTCCATGGAGCTGTTAAAAAAACAAAATTACAACAAATTTAGTTGAACATATCAATTGGCTTTACTGGGATTCTAGAATTGGGCAACACGTTATTCCACAAAATAGAATGAGTGTTCCAATGAGCTGAGCAGAGGAGTTTGGTTTTATAGACAGAAAAAAGCCAAAGAGCAGAAACAAAGAACAAAAGTGGATTGCTCATTTCAAAGTTACTTTCCTTGTTAGGTGGGGACAGGAAGACAGAACAATAGAAAAATAACATCAGGTTAATTCAAGCTATCTCCTTTGTGTAAGGATTAAAGCAGAGGGAACTTCATTATCATATACATTGTAGATTAAAACTGGCCTGTTAGGGGAAATTTGGCTGTTATCTTCTCCTGACTTCTCCAAAGGTCAGACCACAGCCTAAGTGACATGGAACTCAGCAGGGGTGACTCCATTTTGATTTTTAGTCTGATCTTATAGGACCTAATGCAGGAACTTAGTCCAAAACAATGGCCTCCTATAACAGGGATTAACTGTGAACCAGGCCAGGGAGCAGATTCTGTGACATCCTACATACTCCCCATCTCTCTCTGCCAGTGCCCAAACTGGAAAATGCTGTTCTCTGAAAGACATTGCTAAGAAAATGAAAAGACAATCCACAGACTAGGAAAAATGTTTACAAAACACATATTCAATAAAGGGCTTGTATCTGAAACATGCAACTAACTCCTTTTGTAAAAAAAAAGTTTTATTGAGATGTAATTCATGTAGCATACAATTCACCCATTTAAGGTTGTATAATTCAGTGGTTTGGGGTATATTACATTATTAATTTTTTAAAGTTGTGATAAAATAAATATAACAAAATTTGTCATCTTAACCATTAAGTGTACAATTACTGGCATTAAGTACATTCACAATGTTGTGCAACCATCACCACTAGCCGTTTCCAAAATTTTTTCTCACCCCAAACAGAAACTGTAACCATTAACAATAACTCATCATTCCCTGTCCTCCAAACCCCTGGAAACTTCGAATCTACTTTCTGTCTCTATGAATTTGCCTATTTTAGATATTTCATTTAAGTGTAATCAAACAATATTTGTCCTTTTGTGTCTGGTTTATTTCCCTTAGCACAATGTTTTCAAGATTCATCTATGTAATATTTCTTTTTATGGCTAAGAAAATTTTCATTGTATGTATATGCATTTTGTTTAACCATTCAGATGTTGGTGGAAATCTGGGTTATTTCCACCTTTGAACTATTGTGAATAATGCTGCAATGAACATTGGTGTACAAGTGATACTGAAGGAGAGGGTCTGGGGGGTCGCACTGGCCCACCTCAGCCCACTGTCCTCTTACCAGGTTATTAACTCCAGCATAGGAAAAAATTCAAAAGCAGAAAAGCAGAAAATGAGAGCAGGTTTAATGTAACAGATAAGAGATACAGACTTCACAGAGAAAGTGTGGCCTAGCTCCAGACACTGAGCAGGGCACACACCAAGTTTAATACAAAAAGAAGAAATACACATTCACAGACAGAGTGTAGTCTGGATCCAGAGTGAACAGCAGCCTGCTAAAGGCAAGTTTGATACAAAAAGAAAGAAATACACTCTCTGGGCTGGCCCCAGAGAGAGTGAACAATCCCGCCTCTTTTATAGTTTTGCTATCCAATACATATTCAAGCATCTAATGAATATTCAACTAAGGGGGTGGTTCCCTGTTATGTAACATAACAGGTTATGATTCTTTCACATGCTCAGTCCATCTCCTTTTAGGTCATGTTCATTGGTCAAATTCTGCCACATGAACCAGACATATTCAAGAATATTTTATGCTCTTTAGAGCCTCCAGTGGAAAATCATTCAAAGGATAAATTCCACTTCACTGAGCATGCTCAGCTATTAGGTTTATATAACCCTTTCTACTGAGCATACCCAGCCACTGGATTTGCATAAGTCAGCCCCCTGAGGTATCAATTTCCAGTGTTGGTGCTGAAAATAGGTCCAATAAACAACAGTAACTCTCCCCTAGAGGAGAGCCTAGAAGAGGGGCTTGAGACCTTGGGAAGTGGTTTAAAACCCAGAGGTGTGAAACCTGAAAACTGAATGCATGGAAATGTATCAACTCTATCTCACAAGCATCTGTTCAAGTCCCTGCTTTCAGTTCCTTTGGGCATGCACCTACTAGTAGAATTCCTGGGTAATATGGTAATTCTATATTTAGCTTTTTGGGGAGCTGCTAAACTGTTTTACAGACAGGCTATAACATTTCACACTCCTACCAGCAATGTTGAAGGGTTTCAATTTGTGTATGTCTTCAATAACACTTGTTTTCTGGGGGGGTTTTTTGTATTTCTTTCTTTAATTACAGCCATTCTGTTGGCTGAAAGTGGTATCTCATTACGGTTTTGATTTGCATTTCCTTAGTGACTAATGTTGTTAAGCATCTTTTCACATGCTATTGGTTATTTGCATATCTTCTTTGGAGAAATGTATATTCAAGTCCTTTGCCCAGTTTTTAATTGGGTTGTATTTCTTTTTGTTGAGTGTGTTGTAGTTCTTTATAAGAAAGAAATACACTCTCTGGGCTGGCCCCAGAGAGAGTGAACAATCCCGCCTCTTTTATAGTTTTGCTATCCAATACATATTCAAGCATCTAATGAATATTCAACTAAGGGGGTGGTTCCCTGTTATGTAACATAACAGGTTATGATTCTTTCACATGCTCAGTCCATCTCCTTTTAGGTCATGTTCATTGGTCAAATTCTGCCACATGAACCAGACATATTCAAGAATATTTTATGCTCTTTAGAGCCTCCAGTGGAAAATCATTCAAAGGATAAATTCCACTTCACTGAGCATGCTCAGCTATTAGGTTTATATAACCCTTTCTACTGAGCATACCCAGCCACTGGATTTGCATAAGTCAGCCCCCTGAGGTATCAATTTCCAGTGTTGGTGCTGAAAATAGGTCCAATAAACAACAGTAACTCTCCCCTAGAGGAGAGCCTAGAAGAGGGGCTTGAGACCTTGGGAAGTGGTTTAAAACCCAGAGGTGTGAAACCTGAAAACTGAATGCATGGAAATGGATCAACTCTATCTCACAAGCATCTGTTCAAGTCCCTGCTTTCAGTTCCTTTGGGCATGCACCTACTAGTAGAATTCCTGGGTAATATGGTAATTCTATATTTAGCTTTTTGGGGAGCTGCTAAACTGTTTTACAGACAGGCTATAACATTTCACACTCCTACCAGCAATGTTGAAGGGTTTCAATTTGTGTATGTCTTCAATAACACTTGTTTTCTGGGGGGGTTTTTTGTATTTCTTTCTTTAATTACAGCCATTCTGTTGGCTGAAAGTGGTATCTCATTACNGAATTCCTGGGTAATATGGTAATTCTATATTTAGCTTTTTGGGGAGCTGCTAAACTGTTTTTCATACAGGCTATAACATTTCACACTCCTACCAGCAATGTTGAAGGGTTTCAATTTGTGTATGTCTTCAATAACACTTGTTTTCTGGGGGGTTTTTTTGTATTTCTTTCTTTAATTACAGCCATTCTGTTGGCTGAAAGTGGTATCTCATTACGGTTTTGATTTGCATTTCCTTAGTGACTAATGTTGTTAAGCATCTTTTCACATGCTATTGGTTATTTGCATATCTTCTTTGGAGAAATGTATATTCAAGTCCTTTGCCCAGTTTTTAATTGGGTTGTATTTCTTTTTGTTGAGTGTGTTGTAGTTCTTTATATACTCTGGATATTAAATCTTTATCAGATATATGATTTCCAAATATTTTCTCCCATTCTTTAGACTGTCTTTCACTTTCCTGATAGTGTCCTTTGATGCACAAGTTTTTAATTTTCATGAAGTCTAATTAATCTAGTTTTTATTTATTTATTTATTTATTTATTTATTTTTAAAAGATGACCGGTAAGAGGATCTTAACCCTTAGCTTGGTGTTGTCAGCACCACGCTCAGCCAGTGAGCGAACCGGCCACCCCTATATAGGATCCGAACCCGCAGCCTTGGTGTTATCAGCACCACACTCTCCCGAGTGAGCCACAGGCCGGCCCTAATCTAGTTTTTCTTTTGTTGCTTATGTGTCATATCTAAGAATCTATTACCAAATCCAAGGTCATAAAGATTTATCCCTATGTTTTCTTCTAAGAGTTTTAAGGTTTTCAATCTTATATTTAGGTTGTTGATCCATTTTGAGTTAATACTTGTATATGATGTGAGGAAGGGGTCCAACTTCATTCTTTTGCATGTGGAAATCCAGTTGTCCCCACCCCATCTCTTTTTTTTTTTTTTTTTTTAAAGATGACCGGTAAGGGGATCTTAACCCTTGACTTGGTGTTGTCAGCACCACGCTCACCCAGTGAGCTAACCGGCCATCCCTATAAGGGATCCGAACCCGGGGCCTTGGTGTTATCAGCACCACACTCTCCCGAGTGAGCCACGGGCCGGCCCCCCACACCATCTCTTGAAGAGACTATCTTTCCCCACTGAATGGACTTGGTATCCTTGTCAAAAATCAGTTTGCCAGTGATGTATGAGTGTATTTCCAAACTCTCGATTCTATTTCATTGATCTATATATCTATCTTTATGCCAGTTCCAAACTGTTTTGATTACTGTGGCTTTGTAGTAAGGTTCAAAATCTCTTTATAAAAATTGTTTTGGCTGTTTGGGGCCCCTTGCTATTCCGTATGAATTTGGAGATTGGCTTTTCTATTTCTGCAAAAAAGATCATTACAATTTTGATACCAATTGCATTACAACTGTAGATCAAAGAACTCTTAAAATTCAATAATAAGGAAAAAAATAAATTTAAAAATGAGCAAAATATCTGAACAGATACCTCACTAAAGAAGACATATGGGTGGAAAATAAGTATATGGAAAGTTGCTCAACATTTTATGTTAATAGGGAATTGCAGTTAAAACAATAATGACACACCACTATACACTTATTAGAATGACTAAAATCAGAAAAATTGACAATACCAATTGCTGAAGAGGATGTGGAGCAAGAGAAACTCTCATACACTACTGGTAGGAATGAAAAATGGTATAGCCACTTTAGAAAACACTTTGGCAGCATCTTACAAAGTTAAACATAGTCTTACTTTATGATCCAGCAATTTACCCAAATGATTTGAAAACTTATGCCCACACAAAAACCTGCACGGGAATGTTTATAGCAACTTTATTTATATATAATCACCCAAAACTGAAAATGAGCAATATGTCCTTCAAGAGGTAAACAGAGAAAGAAACTATGGTACAAACATACAAGGAATATTATTCAGTGATAAAAAGAAATGAGTAATGAAGCCATGAAAATACATGGATAGGCTTAAGTACATGTTTCTAAGTGAAATAAGCCAGTCTGAAAAGGTTACATACAATTATAATGATTCCAATTGTATGACATTCTAGAAAAGGCAAAACTGTAGAGACAGTAAAAAAAAAAACCAGTGCCTGCCAGAGGTTTGGGGAAGGATGAATAGGAAAAGCCCATGAGATGTTTAGTGCAGTGAAACTATTTTGTATGATACTGTAGTGGTGGACGCATGACATGTATTTGTCTAAACCTTATAGAACTTTACAGCACAGAGAATGAAACTTAATGGGTATTCAGATTTTTTTAAAAAAAAATCATTTAATAGGTTGGGGAAATCCCAGGAAGGAATGCAGACTGTGACAAGAGAATCTAAGTGTATTATAAATGTATATAACAATCTAAGTGAAGAGGGCAGAGGGAAGAAGTGTTGACTTGAGAAACTTTGGAAATGAGTGGAGTTTGTAGGACTAAAGGCAAGACGATCCCCATGTAAGCACTGTACTCTAATTTATAAAGTTGTCTTCCACGGGCTCGGCCCAGGTTAACAATTTTGATACTGCTGTATGTATATACTGGAATCAAGCAATTAAGTAAGGACATGGCAAATGATGGGAGTTAAGTTTCTAACTTTGGGAGCAAGAATTTACAGATCAGCAAGGTGATGAGGACAGAATGATTCATGTGGAAATGGGTCAGAGTCGGAGACAATGGGAACTTGTGTTTAGCTTAATATAGGTTCAGATGGTTAAATATCAAAACACTTATGGATATGTGTTTACACAGGTTTTAGTATACACCTGTATATTTCCTTTCTCTGTCTAAAACTAGAAATAATTAAATACAGTAGCAAGAAGCACAGGTAGTAAGTAGTACCCAGATCTTGCTTTCTTTTTTTTTTTAAAAGGATGACCGGTAAGGGGATCTCAACCCTTGACTTGGTGTTGTCAGCACCATGATCAGCCAGTGAGCAAACTGGCCATCCCTATATAGGATCCGAACCCGTGGTCTTAGTGTTATCAGCACCGCACTCTACCGAGTGAGCCACGGGCCGGCCTCAGATCTTGCTTTCTTTTTTTTTTTAAAAGGATGACCGGTAAGGGGATCTCAACCCTTGACTTGGTGTTGTCAGCACCATGATCAGCCAGTGAGCAAACTGGCCATCCCTATATAGGATCCGAACCCGTGGTCTTAGTGTTATCAGCACCGCACTCTACCGAGTGAGCCACGGGCCGGCCTCAGATCTTGCTTTCTAATACTGTGCTTCAGAAAGGGAATCAGAGCTCCTTGAAGAAATGGCTGATTCTAGGACCAGGGCAAGCAATATACAAGATGAACTTGGAGCATCTTTTAGTGCCAGAAAGTATGGAATTACTCAAAAAAACATTGAAACATAACATTATGGGAGAATGTCAAAGGGACACAGTAGCAAATCGAAAGTGCTCCCAGTGGCTAAAAGTGGAACAATTTGAGCAACAAAATAAAGAAAGAAGTATTGGATTATAACTGAAAGTATAAAATAAATATTCATGAGTCCATTCTAATATAAATAAAATACTGAATAAATAAATAAGTGATGGGAAAGAGACAAATTTCCCTGGCAGAAGAACTGCAAAACAGGAGTAACTTTACCAAGGAGAAACCTGACAAGCACTAACTCAGCCAGGTGATCAAGGTCCATACCAACAGTGACATATCATGTTTCTTGCATGTATCTTTAATCTGATATAATGAAAATGGCAATTTACCTCTCTGGTTTTCCTCCCCAAAACCCATATCCCCAGTCTAATCATGAGAAAAACATTGGGCAAATTCCAGTACAGGAATATCGTACTAAATACCTGGTCAGTGCATCTCCAAACTGACAGGGTCATCACAAACAAGGGAAGTCTGAGACACTGTCAGAACCAAGAGGAGCCTTAAGGAGACATGATGACTAAATGTAATGGGGGATCCTGGATGGGATCCTGGAACAAAAAAAAAGAATGCTAGGTAAAATCAAGGAGTATCACAGCTCACAGCTCTCAGGATCGCGCCGTTTCCTGACACGGGCGCTCCATACCCGTCCCTGGTTCATTAACTCTAATGAATGTATCAAAATCTGAATAAACGAAAGGCTTTAGTTCATAATAATGGATCACTACTGGTTCATTAACTCTAATGAATGTATCGTACTAATGTAAGTTGTTAATACTTGGGAAACTGGGTGAAGGGTATATGGGAACTCTGTACTATCTTCTCAGTTTTTCTAAAACTAAATCTAAAACTGTTCTAAAAATAATATATATGTATATATTTAGGAAACAAAAACAACAAAAAGCTGATGGTGTACATATTTTCCCCATTTTTCCAATGAATAAGCTAAAGCTCAGAAACACCAAAATAACTAGCATAAGATTGCCCGCTACTTAAATGGCAGCGGTGGGATTTGAGTCCAGGGCCCTTTCTACTGAGTCACACTGACTTTCGCCTGACTGTGGATGGGACCCTTCCTGTTCCTCAGTTTCTGCATATCCATTTGTGAGTGTGTGTGTGTGGTTCTTTCTTGTTCTCCCCAGGGGATGGCCTTTACACTTGAAGAAAGGCTGCAGCTCGGAATCCACGGCCTAATCCCCCCCTGCTTCCTGAGCCAGGACGTCCAGCTTCTCCGGATCATGAGGTACTATGAGCGGCAGCAGAGTGACCTGGACAAGTACGTACCTAAAGTCTGTTCTGTCTACCTGATTCTTGGGCTGAGCTGTTTCCTGTGGTCCACAGAGGGTTTTCTGTATACTCCCCAGCAAGAAAAGGCTGACAGCACCTAGAGATCCCAGCCCCGGCCCTGCCTTCTAAAGGAGTGATGGTCTCCCTGAGATACAAGGCTTGTTAGGATTGAGGTACGGTCGACACATCCAGGGAGAACTAGGAAGGGAAACTAAATTCCAACCAGTGGAATCCAGGAGGGCCTCTGGGATGCAGAAGGAGGTGAGTCGGCCCAATGAGCACTGATAAGACTTCAGCAGACAGCAGTGGGGTTCAGGAAGGGCATTTCACTGAGAGGGAAAAGGTAGGGCAAAGATGTAGAGATGTATTAAGGAAGTAGTACATGGCCTGGGTTCATGGCATAAGGGGAACATGGTGGGGCAGAGGGGAAAGGGACAGGGGACACCTTGGGAGTGACCTAGATGTCATGTGCCCAGTGGAGATGCAGACACAAAGACCCAAACGGAGAACCACAGGGTCAGCTTGATCAGCTTTACTAAAGAAGGTAGTCACCTCCCAGGTCACCTGGCTATACATTGGCACAGTCAGGATTTGAACATAGATAGCTGGCTCCAGAGTCTGTGCTTTTAACTTCTCTGCTATGCCACAGCCAAGATGCAGCAGAGCCTAGTGGCTGCAAGACTAGAGTCTAGTATTAGATTGAGTTCAAGTCCACACTCTGCCATTTAATAGCAAAAGCTACTTAGCCTCTCTGGATCATTCCCCATTTGTACAATGAGTATTTCAAAGGTACCTAACTTGGAAGGTTATCATGAGGACTAAATGCATTAGTATTTGCAGTGTGCTTAGAACGGTGCCTGGCACATAGTAGGTACTGTGTAAGAGTTTGCTACATAAATATGTCACTTTGCTATAGGCTCTAGCAGAGATGTAAGAAGAAGATGAGGATTCCCTCTGTATATCTATACAGCTAAATGGCCAAAATATTAGGTCCATAAGGATGTGGCTGTCCCCCAGGGGCAGAGCTCAGCAGCATGTGAGGGCCACCCTGCACACGTCTTCCTATGCTTCCATCCGTTGTTCCTAAGAGGTGGTGAACAAGTCAGCCTCTGCCCACACCCCCGCCCCTATGCCTACGTTTTAAACTCTAAAGATATTACTCACATGAACTCCAAGGCCATACTGCAGCAAAGGCCAAATATTCTCTTCCTGTCGTTCATCGCATTCATATTGGATCTAGCCATGTCACCCTGAAGAAGAAACCAGAAATTTCACAGTAAGTTCAACTGGCGACCTGAGACATGCCCTGACTTTGACCAATGTGAACCTCCCTCATATGAAGAAGAATTAAAGTCCAAAGTGAAATCCTCTTTCCTAAAGATATTAAACTTTAAAAGTTGAAGTCCCAAATCCTTCCCTCCGCAGTTCTTTCCAGCTTGATGGGCCTTGCTCAGAAGGCCTTGCTGGGAAGACATTCCCGGCTCAGGGACAGATGAGTGTGCCCATTCCTGGGAGCTCTAGAGGGCTTGCTCCTGATGCTGTGCTCACTCGGTTGACCCACTCATTCCCAGGAGTCCCTCATTTCAGCAGGTGTCTGGGGAAATGCTAAGAAGTCTCCCCAGCTTCTTCTGGGTCAGGGCAGTGGTGTGCTGGTAAATGTTTAATAACTGGTTCTTTGTGGGGGACAGGGGTAGGGAATCTATAGCATTTGCTAATTTCCATAGTGTAAATACTCCCACCATGGCTGATTTTAAGTTACCAACTTGACATAACTGAATGTAGAATTGGGAAGAGACATGCACAAGTGGCTACTGGTAAGGGAGTCCTTACACTGGCAATGAGTTGAGATTCTGGCTAGTCTTGAGTGTAATCCTTACCCTTCCTAAAAATACCTTCCAGAACACAGATGTTAGTTCTGGACCAGTACCTTTGGTAGAGAAGAGGCTAAGGACCCCAGAGATCACAAGATTTTCCCAAAGTAACATAGCTAGTGAATGACAGAGCTGGGATTCAAACTCAGGACTCTGATGCCCTGCCTAGGGACCATTTCACCACAGATCTTTTCCCCAGTGGAGCATCTCTCTCACCCACCGCATGCCAGGGTCTCAAGTACCTCTGACAGAGCTGGGATTCAAACTCAGGACTCTGATGCCCTGCCTAGGGACCATTTCACCACAGCTCTTTTCCCCAGTGGAGCATCTCTCTCACCCACCGCATGCCAGGGTCTCAAGTACCTCTGTAATCTGTCTCAAACTGTTGTCCAGACACGTTGTGCTATCAGCAATCACGCCTCATTACGAATTTCAACCCCTGGGTTTTCTCTCCCAGAGGTTTTTGCATTTTTAGGCTTCAGGAAATAGGTAAAAGAGATTATTTTTGCAACATGCCTTCTAAAATTACTTGCTACTCAGCCACTTGTGAACTCTGCTTGTGACAGGAACCAGCCCTGTGTGTAGGAAGGGCCAGTTCACACAGCACTCATTTGCCCAGTGTTTTCCTCGACTCTACTCCACCCCAGAACATTAGTATTCTATTGTCATTCATTAATGTCCATATAATGACGTAACTATCTTGCACGGTGGTTGAGAGCAGTTTCTGGAGTCGGAGTGCTTAGGTTCAATTCCCCACTCTGCCATGAGACCCTGGGTGAGTTTATTTCTCTGTGCATTGGTCTCCTTGTCTCTAAAACAGCAGGAATTATAGTACCTACCTCACAAGTGCTTGGAAGTTTTAAATGAGTTGATGCAAAATATTTAGAACAGCACCTGCACCGTGTATAATAATAAGCACCATAAAGCAGATCTATGTTGCACATTTCACAGATGTGGAAACCCATGCTTAGGGTGATTTGCCCTGAACGAGCCACAGTAGCTGGGCAGGAGCAGGAGCCCTGGTCTTCACACCGCACCAAACGGCTTCGCCCTTCTTAGCAGAGGCTTCCAACGCTGCCCTGCTGCCCCTAGCGCACTCGCTTGGGTGATCAGCTTGCTTCTTCTCTCCCTTTCCAAGGTACATCATCCTCATGACCCTCCAAGACCGGAACGAGAAGCTCTTCTACCGGGTGCTGACGTCGGACGTGGAGAAGTTCCTGCCGATCGTGTACACGCCCACGGTGGGCCTGGCCTGCCAGCACTACGGCCTGACCTTCCGCAGGCCCCGGTGAGCGCACGCGGGCCCAGGGCTCGACAGCCAGACGCTTGCTTTGATGCACTTGCTCAGGAAAATGACTCCATAAAGCAGGGAAATGAGCTGAGAGAGTAGCAAGGGGAGACTCAATGTTCTCCATCTCCAAATAATAATTGCCCAACGTGTTGTTCAGCGTTGGCCTGACAGGCAGTTCAGATTGTTTTTCTCTCATTAGCTACTTATCACCTCCCAGGCTGCCCGCCCCCCCATGTCCCCACCCCAATTTTCTGGTCGTCTCCAAAGTGCAACAGCTCTCCTGCCAATTCAGGCCAATGAATAATGGAGTGTTGGATACCAAAGACTGAATTGTTTTGCTGACTCTAAGAACCAATATACTTTCCTTTGGGTTTGACTCAGATTCCACATGAAATGTCATTTTAGTAGGCAAAAATTTGGCACTGCATTTTCTTTCAGAGCCAAACAGTTTGGAGCAGTTTTCTAAAGAAATCCCTTGTTTTTTTCCCCATGATGAGTTCAGAATATATATATTTTTTAAATATTCAAACATACCCACCTCCCCCTGACCAGAATGTATGGCCTCTGGGACTTCATGGTGGGTGAAACAGAACAGTAGAGGGGCTGGTTTGAATTGACAAGTGGTCCTAAGTCCTGGGTCTCCTTCACACCACCAAGGGAGTCAGATGAATAGAAAGTTGTTTCAGACTCAGGTCCAGGCCCCACTCATGGTTCTCCAAGGGGTTAGTGATGGACAGGGACATGGCCACAGAGTGGGATTCCATGTGGCTGGAAACAGGGCCCTGCCAACCTCTTGTACCCAGAGAACTAGGTCAGCCCTGGTGGGAGTAGAGAGAGTGCTGCAGAAGCTGAATATATAGCGTGAAAAAGAGGCTTGCGACAGTCCCAGCAGGAACCCACAGATGACTTGGAACCGGGAGAAAAGCACAATATTAACCACTTACTAAAGGCCAGGTACTATCTTAAAATTTTTACTTATCTTTACTCATTTAATTATTAGGACTGTCCTAGCAGATAGGTGCTATTATCATCCCATTTGCAGATAGGAGAACTGAAGCACAGAGAAATAATTTACTCAAAGTCAGACAGTCAATGACCAGCAAAGCAAGGACTTAACTAGGCAGTCTGAACCAGCGTCTGGACAGGTAATCACTACACTATACCGCCTCTTACAGCTCACGACTGCACATTTGGTGGGCATTCAGGGTGGGGTGCCGTTGCAGCTTCAGGATGTTTAACTTCCCAGGGGTCTAAGGTGGGGATCGCTAGATACCATTTCCAGAGCTTCTGGGAGGAACTGGTGCAGCTAGGTCCCGGGGTCTGCAGCTGGGTGAGGCTGAGGCAGGCTCGGGCAGACTGAACCGTCTTCTCGGATTAGTCACTCACACTCTTGGTACAGACTCTCACATGTGTTTTGCTGGGAGGAACTGGTGCAGCTAGGTCCCGGGGTCTGCAGCTGGGTGAGGCTGAGGCAGGCTCAGGCAGACTGAACCGTCTTCTCGGATTAGTCGCTCACACTCTTGGTACAGACTCTCACATGTGTTTTTCACAAACCCTTCCTCAGATGATTACCCAATTAAGTTATTTGACATGTGACATTCTGAGCTGTTGCTTTAGGTTTCCATTTGGCTGCTTTCCAGGTGTTGATTCCACACCTGCCTTGCTCCAGAGGGAAATGAGTGTTTGAGCTCCACCCCAGCCCCGAGCTCCATCTGAAGTCTGGCTTGGAATGGCTTTATGGATTAGTATCTTAAGGGAGGACAGCCCTGAGGCCAAGAAGGAGGGAGCCAGCCCCTTCTCAGTTTCTGAAATGATAAACATTCCTGCCAGGTTTCGGGAACAATGGAGTCCTCTGTGAAAGGACCTGGCCCCTCACCAAAGCTAATTAGGTCCAGCTGATGCTAAAATTGAGCCTCCAACATGCCTGGGGCTCCGCATCACCTTGCAACCTGAAAAGAAATGCCAGAGTACCTCCGGGGCACCTGACTGTCTCTGGGTAGGTAGACAAGCAGAAGGTTCTGGGCTCTGTTGGAGCCTCCCCTGCTCCTTCCTGCCCCTTCCCTGGCACATCCTCTGCGTGTGTCTCCATGGGCCTGACTTGAAGGGATACGCCATGAAGGCCACTTGGAGAGCTGAAAACCAGAAGCGAGGTCAGGATGAACTTGTGCTAGAGGAAGGGGGTGGGGAAGAAGCCAATATGGTGTACAGTGCTGGTGAATACGCTCCCTTTCCCAGGCCACCTCCCTATTGACCAGCCTTCTTCACCCTCCTCATCTGCTCAGGCTCCACGTGATGTGCTGACACCTGTTGACCTAGCATTTCCTAGTTTCAGTGTGGGGTGCCACTTGTGATGGAGTTGTTAAAGAAAAGTTATTTATGACACTTGTTAAAGATGGTAAGGCAGACTTTATTCAAGGGGGCCAGCAATGGGTATAGGGACCATAGCCACAGACTCTTGCAGTGGGGGAGAGAGATTGGACTCAACTCTGACTCCAGCAAGGACAAGTGGGGATTTATAACTAGGGAGCAGGGTGGGGGTCAGTGGATGCAAAATTTTTTTTTTTTCCTTTTTGTCTTTTTTCGTGACCAGCAACGGATCGCAACCCTCAGTGTCGCGCCCGTACCGGACCAGGACCGGCAACGGGATCACAACCCTCGGTGTTGCGCCCGCACCTCGCTCAGCCAGCGAGCGGCCGGTCTGTATGTGGGATCCGAACCCTCGGCGGGAGCACCGTCACGCTCCCAAGTGGTAAGGCAGACTTTATTCAAGGGGGCCAGCAATGGGTATAGGGACCATAGCCACAGACTCTTGCAGTGGGGGAGAGAGATTGGTCTCAACTCTGACTCCAGCAAGGACAAGTGGGGATTTATAACTAGGGAGCAGGGTGGGGGTCAGTGGATGCAAATTTTTTTTTTTTTTCCTTTTTGTCTTTTTTCGTGACCAGCAACGGATCGCAACCCTCAGTGTCGCCCCCGTAGCGGACCAGGACCGGCAACGGGATCGCAACCCTCGGTGTTGCGCCCGCACCTCGCTCAGCCAGCGAGCGGCCGGTCTGTATGTGGGATCCGAACCCTCGGCGGGAGTGCCACCGCGCTCCCAAGCAGCGCACTGTAGCAGTGCGCCACCGGGCCGGCCCGATGCAAAATTTTTTACTAAGAGGAAATCAAGAATGAGGGGTTTCTGGCTAAACTAACTTGATAGGATTATTGCTGAAGGCGGGCTAGGATAATAAGTTTTGGTCAAAAGAGAGACTATCAGAGGGATGGGTTGTAGGAAGCAAAAGGAACTTGACTTAGAAGCCAGGCAGGCTTTGCCTTGAATCTCAGCCCCTGATGACTTTTGACAATTAACTTAGCATCCCTTTAGTCTCCTCATGTGTAAAATGGGAATAATGCCTGTTCACATGGCTGCTTGTTAGGATTCAGCGAGATTCTATGTGGGAATGGCACGCACTAGTAGGTGCCCAGCAGCTGTGATCTGCTGGACCCATCACCTCCAGGATCTGACTCAGTCATCCTACCCAAAAATGTAATCTGTGAAATTACTGAGGGCATCTCAGTCCTCTGACGTACCACCACACTCTGTGGTTTGATTTAAACCTTAAATTATATGTATCTTGCATACCTAGCAAGTCCATTAGCAAGTCCGTGTGAGGAGTTAGAAAGGCCAGGCCAGGAAGTGGGACTTGGCTTTATGTAGTAAGGCTCTGTGGAGAATATCTGCAGACGTATTTGGATTTGGACAAAACCAGCTACTCTTGGCCCTTAGCCAAGCTGCTGTCTTTCTTATCTGCAAACAGATAGGTTTCTGCACACAAGCCAGTTCCACGTATATAGGGTATTAGCAGTTATCATTTGCTGGATGCTTGCCATGTTCATGGTGGGTACCTAGTCTAGGTACTTCATGTATACTATGTCTGAGCCCTAAAACAACCCCTCAAGGTACTTATTATTTTACTGAGATGAAAACTAAGGCTAGTTCTTGCTTTGGCAGCACATACATTAAAAATTAGAATGATACAGAGTAGATTAGCATCGCACCTGTACAAGGATGACACACAAATTCATGAAGTATTCCAAAAAAAACCCCCAAAAAACTAAGGATAACTTGTCTAAGACATCGCAGTTGACCCAAAACCAATTTCCTGTGTTTTTCCTGAATTCATAATCTATCTTCTTGTGGCCCTGGTGAACACAAAGCATTCTTGCCTTCACATAAACTCCCTTGAAGGACAGGTCTGCACACAGCAGGACACACACACACACACACACACACACACACACACAGACTCTCTTTTGAAGGACAGGTCTGCACACAGCAGGACACACACACACACACACACACACACACACACACACACACTCTCTCCACACACACACACAGACTCTCTTTCTCTCTCACAGGAGGGGCAGTATACCATGGTGCACAGAGCACTGGGGCTGGAGTCCAGAGGTGGTAGGTCTGCTCCCCCATTAATAACCATGTGACCTTTGAACCTGGCTACTCCACCTCTCCAAGCTGAGATCACAGGAACTTTCTACGTTGTGTTGTTCTTGCATAGATCAGATGAACTAAATGCATGTGAACATGCTTTATCAATTGTAAAGTTCCTTATATATTTAAAGGAGTATTACTTTTTCATCTTTTCTGCTCCCCCACCCCAACTCCCATAAAAGGTTAAGGCTCACATTCACCTCCTTGGAGTTTCCTGCTTCCCACTCAATACATCTGGGGAACTTCGTTTTCTTGCATTGGAACCTTTCAATCTTCAACCACCTCCACCACTGCTGCACACATACACACATACGTAGAGAAACCCAGGACACAAATTGCATGCCTCTACTTGCTAAATACCCAATGGAGCCTATTTCTAGTCATACCCAGGACCAATAGGTGCCAATATCTTGACCAAAATTACTCTGGAAAACAGAGACAATCTTATCTCAGCAAATGGGGAGGCCCCTGACATCCAGCGCACAGTCTTTAAAGACATCACAATCTGTATTCCAACCCAGCCGTCAGTTTATTGGGAAGCCACACACATGCACGTACACAGACACACACACACACTCTCTCTCTCCCAGGGAACCCAGCCGTCAGTTTATTGGGAAGCCACACACATGCACGTACACAGACACACACACACACACACACACACACACACACACACACTCTCTCTCTCCCAGGGCAACTAGGAAGCAGGCAGAAAGCAACGATTAGCATCATCAGATCATCCTCCTTCCCAGTCTCAGGGCACCAAAGCATCAATTCCTTTGACCAAGACTGCTCTGTATCTGATCCCATCCAGACTCCTCTGCCAAACTGTTTTGGCTGTGCTGCTGGAAAGGCTCCCTCGAATACAGCAAGCACAAGCTTTGCAGCTGGGTCTGGTTAGCTTCTCATCTGGCCCTTTTAGTCCTTTAGCCTTGGGCGTTGTGGGAAGACCACTGGGTTGGGAGTCAGGAGGTCTGGGTTCTAGCCCTTACTACCCCCTTTCTGGCTATGACTCCTTAGACAAGTCACTTAGCTCCTTAGTCTCGAGTAAACATGGTAGGGTTAGACTGCCTGGCTTCCATGATCTCTTCCAGCTCTAATAGTTCTAATAACCCAAACTCTATAACAAGATCTAATAACCCAAACTCTATAATCAAGTCAGAAATGAGATCTATAAGTGAGCTATAGTCCCATTATGTAGCCCAGACTAAGTTTCCCCATATGTAAGATTAATAGGGTCTCAGTATCTGGGGAGCTTTAAATCCAAATCCCTGAAGTGAAGCCCAAGCATCTTTTCTTTTCAAAAGCTCCCCAGGGGATTCTAATGGGCAGTCAGGGCTGAGAGCACTGAGCTGGGTGATTTCTGAAGTTCCTTACAGCTTGGATCTCCTGTGACTTTTAGGAGATAATAACCTACATCCCATATTTTCCAGGCCATCCCAGCCTGGAAGTATACTCAAAGACTAGGGTCATGATACTGTAACAGAATCTTCATCTCCAGCTCAGCCCTTAGCAAGCCAAATTGTTGATCCCCCTGCCAAGTTCCCTCATGTCTCATTCACAGGGTTGGTGGGGTGGGGGGAGCCTCACATCTGCCGTCCCCCTCCCTCCCGCAGTTGCCTCCTGGAGCTCCTGTCACTGCACAGGAGTCACCCCTCTCCCAAGCTGCACTCATTCTCTTGACACCTCCATGTAATTGCCCATCTAGTAATGGCAGTAACTGCTACTCATTCCATATTAATAATTGATTAGATAGAAGCAAACATCAGAATCAAGGGTGACCAATCGCTTGGGTGATCATGTGGTAGGTGTGGCCTGGCTCAATAGGTGAGCTGGACCCACTGGAGTCCCTTTCAGGAATTCGAACTGAGGCATGGAAAAAGTTACATAGGAAGAATTTTCCAGTTGGGAAGAAAAATTAAGGCAAAAAAAGGTGTTAACGGTTTAGACCTTAGAGTCAGGTCATGGTAGACCAATGGCAAATGCCAGCTATGANGGGGCCAGCAATGGGTATAGGGACCATAGCCACAGACTCTTGCAGTGGGGGAGAGAGATTGGTCTCAACTCTGACTCCAGCAAGGACAAGTGGGGATTTATAACTAGGGAGCAGGGTGGGGGTCAGTGGATGCAAATTTTTTTTTTTTTTCCTTTTTGTCTTTTTTCGTGACCAGCAACGGATCGCAACCCTCAGTGTCGCGCCCGTACCGGACCAGGACCGGCAACGGGATCGCAACCCTCGGTGTTGCGCCCGCACCTCGCTCAGCCAGCGAGCGGCCGGTCTGTATGTGGGATCCGAACCCTCGGCGGGAGCACCGTCACGCTCCCAAGTGGCGCACTGTAGCAGTGCGCCACCGGGCCGGCCCGATGCAAAATTTTTTACTAAGAGGAAATCAAGAATGAGGGGTTTCTGGCTAAACTAACTTGATAGGATTATTGCTGAAGGCGGGCTAGGATAATAAGTTTTGGTCAAAAGAGAGACTATCAGAGGGATGGGTTGTAGGAAGCAAAAGGAACTTGACTTAGAAGCCAGGCAGGCTTTGCCTTGAATCTCAGCCCCTGATGACTTTTGACAATTAACTTAGCATCCCTTTAGTCTCCTCATGTGTAAAATGGGAATAATGCCTGTTCACATGGCTGCTTGTTAGGATTCAGCGAGATTCTATGTGGGAATGGCACGCACTAGTAGGTGCCCAGCAGCTGTGATCTGCTGGACCCATCACCTCCAGGATCTGACTCAGTCATCCTACCCAAAAATGTAATCTGTGAAATTACTGAGGGCATCTCAGTCCTCTGACGTACCACCACACTCTGTGGTTTGATTTAAACCTTAAATTATATGTATCTTGCATACCTAGCAAGTCCATTAGCAAGTCCGTGTGAGGAGTTAGAAAGGCCAGGCCAGGAAGTGGGACTTGGCTTTATGTAGTAAGGCTCTGTGGAGAATATCTGCAGACATATTTGGATTTGGACAAAACCAGCTACTCTTGGCCCTTAGCCAAGCTGCTGTCTTTCTTATCTGCAAACAGATAGGTTTCTGCACACAAGCCAGTTCCACGTATATAGGGTATTAGCAGTTATCATTTGCTGGATGCTTGCCATGTTCATGGTGGGTACCTAGTCTAGGTACTTCATGTATACTATGTCTGAGCCCTAAAACAACCCCTCAAGGTACTTATTATTTTACTGAGATGAAAACTAAGGCTAGTTCTTGCTTTGGCAGCACATACATTAAAAATTAGAATGATACAGAGTAGATTAGCATCGCACCTGTACAAGGATGACACACAAATTCATGAAGTATTCCAAAAAAAACCCCCAAAAAACTAAGGATAACTTGTCTAAGACATCGCAGTTGACCCAAAACCAATTTCCTGTGTTTTTCCTGAATTCATAATCTATCTTCTTGTGGCCCTGGTGAACACAAAGCATTCTTGCCTTCACATAAACTCCCTTGAAGGACAGGTCTGCACACAGCAGGACACACACACACACACACACACACACACACACACAGACTCTCTCTCTCTCTCACAGGAGGGGCAGTATACCATGGTGCACAGAGCACTGGGGCTGGAGTCCAGAGGTGGTAGGTCTGCTCCCCCATTAATAACCATGTGACCTTTGAACCTGGCTACTCCACCTCTCCAAGCTGAGATCACAGGAACTTTCTACGTTGTGTTGTTCTTGCATAGATCAGATGAACTAAATGCATGTGAACATGCTTTATCAATTGTAAAGTTCCTTATATATTTAAAGGAGTATTACTTTTTCATCTTTTCTGCTCCCCCACCCCAACTCCCATAAAAGGTTAAGGCTCACATTCACCTCCTTGGAGTTTCCTGCTTCCCACTCAATACATCTGGGGAACTTCGTTTTCTTGCATTGGAACCTTTCAATCTTCAACCACCTCCACCACTGCTGCACACATACACACATACGTAGAGAAACCCAGGACACAAATTGCATGCCTCTACTTGCTAAATACCCAATGGAGCCTATTTCTAGTCATACCCAGGACCAATAGGTGCCAATATCTTGACCAAAATTACTCTGGAAAACAGAGACAATCTTATCTCAGCAAATGGGGAGGCCCCTGACATCCAGCGCACAGTCTTTAAAGACATCACAATCTGTATTCCAACCCAGCCGTCAGTTTATTGGGAAGCCACACACATGCACGTACACAGACACACACACACACTCTCTCTCTCCCAGGGCAACTAGGAAGCAGGCAGAAAGCAACGATTAGCATCATCAGATCATCCTCCTTCCCAGTCTCAGGGCACCAAAGCATCAATTCCTTTGACCAAGACTGCTCTGTATCTGATCCCATCCAGACTCCTCTGCCAAACTGTTTTGGCTGTGCTGCTGGAAAGGCTCCCTCGAATACAGCAAGCACAAGCTTTGCAGCTGGGTCTGGTTAGCTTCTCATCTGGCCCTTTTAGTCCTTTAGCCTTGGGCGTTGTGGGAAGACCACTGGGTTGGGAGTCAGGAGGTCTGGGTTCTAGCCCTTACTACCCCCTTTCTGGCTATGACTCCTTAGACAAGTCACTTAGCTCCTTAGTCTCGAGTAAACATGGTAGGGTTAGACTGCCTGGCTTCCATGATCTCTTCCAGCTCTAATAGTTCTAATAACCCAAACTCTATAACAAGATCTAATAACCCAAACTCTATAATCAAGTCAGAAATGAGATCTATAAGTGAGCTATAGTCCCATTATGTAGCCCAGACTAAGTTTCCCCATATGTAAGATTAATAGGGTCTCAGTATCTGGGGAGCTTTAAATCCAAATCCCTGAAGTGAAGCCCAAGCATCTTTTCTTTTCAAAAGCTCCCCAGGGGATTCTAATGGGCAGTCAGGGCTGAGAGCACTGAGCTGGGTGATTTCTGAAGTTCCTTACAGCTTGGATCTCCTGTGACTTTTAGGAGATAATAACCTACATCCCATATTTTCCAGGCCATCCCAGCCTGGAAGTATACTCAAAGACTAGGGTCATGATACTGTAACAGAATCTTCATCTCCAGCTCAGCCCTTAGCAAGCCAAATTGTTGATCCCCCTGCCAAGTTCCCTCATGTCTCATTCACAGGGTTGGTGGGGTGGGGGGAGCCTCACATCTGCCGTCCCCCTCCCTCCCGCAGTTGCCTCCTGGAGCTCCTGTCACTGCACAGGAGTCACCCCTCTCCCAAGCTGCACTCATTCTCTTGACACCTCCATGTAATTGCCCATCTAGTAATGGCAGTAACTGCTACTCATTCCATATTAATAATTGATTAGATAGAAGCAAACATCAGAATCAAGGGTGACCAATCGCTTGGGTGATCATGTGGTAGGTGTGGCCTGGCTCAATAGGTGAGCTGGACCCACTGGAGTCCCTTTCAGGAATTCGAACTGAGGCATGGAAAAAGTTACATAGGAAGAATTTTCCAGTTGGGAAGAAAAATTAAGGCAAAAAAAGGTGTTAACGGTTTAGACCTTAGAGTCAGGTCATGGTAGACCAATGGCAAATGCCAGCTATGAAGGAACAGGAGACAGAGAGCAGGAAGTCAAAGAACTAAGTATTCTGTGGAGAGAGCAGGGAAGCTGGGAGAGAGAGAGGAAAACACAGGCAGGGAGAGTGGTGCTTAGAGCTGCCTTAGCTTGTGACAGCTTTGCACTCCAGTTCCTTCTCACTAATGGACACAAGACTTTGCCTTGTTTTACTAGAAGAGCCAGACTGAAAAAGAGCTATGAAAGCAGATGGATCTGATTAGTGTCCTGATCCTCTTGTTAATTGTTTGGAGGGGGGCTAACAGATTGAAGTACAGTGTCCCAATCTTCAGCATGTATTAAAATCGCCTGGAGGGCTTGTTAAAACACAGATTCAGCAAGTCTGGGATGGGAACAGTGAATTGACATAGCTAAAAAGGTCCAGGTGATGCTGATGCTGCTGGTGCAGGAACCACTCTTCGAGAACGCTGGGTTTAAGGATGGCGAGAGGTGGCTCACTGCAAAATGAATGGAGACCGTGGGAAGGAAGCAGAAGGAGCAGCTACTTCCCGGTCCCACTGTGCCTTAGTAGAAAGAGCTGGGAGTCTTGAGATATGGATTCTGGTCCCAGTTCTTGTCACCAATGAGCAGTGTGACCTTCTGTAAATTCTCCCTTTCTGGGCCTCATTTCCCTCATCTATAAAATGAGAGGATTTTACTAGGACATCTCAGGGGCTCCTTCCCACTCTTACAGTCCATTTTTTGAGCAGATGAGAACACTAGCTAGAAATTTCCCTCTAAGATTTCTAGCATTTTAGGGAGAAAAATCCTAACATAGATGAAAACACATATTTTTCATTTTCTGACAAGAAAAATCTCACAGGCTTATCTGCAGAAGTGTGATTTTTGCTTCCAGCTCTGATTCACATGTATGGGCATTTTCCCAGACAGACCAGCTGAGCAAGCCAGGATCTGGCATGGATTGCTTGATGCTGCAGCTTGAGAATTGATGCAGCAATAGATCTAAGGAAGATGGCTTGAGGAGTTCTTCCAAGGCATGAGGTTGGTCAGCTATTATTTGACGCACATGTCATGTGGAATAAGTTAAATTGTGCCTGAAGCCCACATCATTGAAACACTTCGGAACAGAGAAGTGGGGAAGAGAAGGAAAATTTATTTTTGGTCTGTATTACATGGATTTCAATCACAGAAAGTTGGCTTATTCTATTTTAGAGAATTTTTAAAATTCTTTTACATACAGAAAGGTGGTTTGTACTTAACTNGGGAGCGCCGCCGCGCTCCCAAGCGGTGCACTCTCCAGTGCGCCACCGGGCCGGCCCTATTTTAGAGAATTTTTAAAATTCTTTTACATACAGAAAGGTGGTTTGTACTTAACCGCATGTAACCTTCCTGGGACTTTAGCATCTAGAAGGAGCAACTTACTCTGTAGGAGTACAGAGGACACTCCTTGGCCACTCATAAGTTGGTGTAGGAGGCTGGGAATGGAGGTGGAAAGGGCTGAGCAGCCCCACACAGATGCAAAGATTCTATTTTCCTTATGCAGGCTTTACACAGGTGAACTTTATTAACTAGAACAGGATGTTCTGGGTTTGACTTCCTTTAGCCAAAGGCAGATTTCCCTGGCAATTTAAACAAACTGATTTTTGTTTCTTTTTTATCTGGCTCTGTCCTTTTCCTCTTTTGTCTCTGGCAATCCCAGCCATGTTGATCAAAAGAGTAGGCGTGGGAGAATTTCCTTACTCTGAGAAGGAAATACGTACATACAAGCAGGAGATGAGTAGACTTTCCTCAGATAACCTTGATCGCCCATTACCCTATAAAATGCACTAAAGGTTGTTTGCTCACACTTAGTCCAGAAAGAATGACTTCTTAAGAGAAGCTTCAAGCAGCGCAAATGTTTTGAAAGGTCTGGGCTAGAGGAAGAATGAAGGATCACTGGTGTAGAATTTCTT
>NW_007735753.1:24412-27513 GCF_000696425.1 Galeopterus variegatus | reverse complement strand
GCTCACACTTAGTCCAGAAAGAATGACTTCTTAAGAGAAGCTTCAAGCAGCGCAAATGTTTTGAAAGGTCTGGGCTAGAGGAAGAATGAAGGATCACTGGTGTAGAATTTCTTGAAGGAAAGTGAAGACTGCCTTGCCAGATAAGAACTCCACTGCTAGCTGGCCAGCCCCTGAAATCTATTATGTTCATGTCCTTCTGTTAGTCCATTGTACCTACAGGAAGGCCTTCAATTTTCCCTTGTGCCCTGGAGGAGTCATATCGAAAATTTCATTTATAAACTAGTTTCTTGGAGACTCTTAGCCAGCATTTCCCAAGCTCATAGGGATCTGGACTTAGGAAGGATAGGTTTTGTTTGAAAGGGAGGGAGATGGGAGGTGGGAAGGATGATGGCCCATGGAGATGTTGTCAGCATCGTCCAGTAGGTTACTGGAGGGGAGCAAGTGGAAGGACGAAAAGGACAAAAAGTAATGTGGTGGTGGAAGATGATGGACTGCTCCAGCTTCACACCATTGATATCCTCTCTCCTCCTGCATCACGAGCTCAGGGGAAGGAACCGGGTGTTGTTCCCTCTACTCCCATGGTGCTGAGCAGAGCATCTTCAAGCACCTACCAGAGAGAGCACTTCAAGTCTGTCTCCTGATTAGATTCAACAAGCACTGGTTCAACACCGTCTTTATGGCTGACCACAAGCACATGGGAGATCCAAGTGGAATAGGAGGTTTATTCATGGTCCCTGTCCTTGAGTGTGCAGCCTAGCTGAGAAGAAAAATTCTGAAGCAATATAAGCCAACAACTGAAGCGTGATATGGATTATCTAGTTTACTTTGTAAGTATCGAAATACATTATGGTAAGAAATCTCTCCACTGAATTGTTGGTTCTTGACCTAAACCTTGAGAGAAGGATTTTGATTCACAATGGGCAGATGGCCCAGCGCAGTCCCTGGCATACAAAGATTTATTGAATGGATTCCAAGCAGGAGGGGCTGCATAGTCAAGCATGCAGCTGGATCAAGCTGAGAATCATCAACTCTCAGGGCTGGGACTGTGAACTGCTGGTTACTCCTTTCTCCCTCCTAGCAAGCCCAATTTTTTCAGTTATCCTTCTTCCTCCAAATGGTCATGTTCTTTGAGGGAGTCTTGGCCCACTCCAGAACTGGGCAGCGAACCCTAATTAATCACAGACAATCATAGTGGGCTGGCTCCCTTGCCAGTGATTGATTTAGCTATAGATATGTGACCCAATTTTGGCCCAACAGATGTGAGGGCGACCTGCCAGAAGACTTCTGGGAAGGAGTTTTTTCATCCTAAGAGAGTCCCTCTTCTTCCCTGGGCATTTCCATCTCTGCCTGGGATGCCTGGAACTGCAGCAATCATCCTGCAGCCCTGAGGAAAACAGCACAAGGACCAAGCCCCATAATGCCCAGGACGGTAAAGTGGAAACATGGAGAGCTTGAGTCTTCGGTGACATTGTTGAGCTATTAGGTAAACAAATTCTGGAGCCACCTACCTCTGGACATCATGTTATGAGATAAGTTTCCCCTTTTTAGCCAGTTAAGGCTTTTGTTACATGCAGCTGAAAGCAATTTTCCTTCCCAATGGGCTACTCGGATCACTTCTGTCACATAACAGTAGCGCACGTTTATTTAGGCAGAGCTTCCAATGTCCCAGGCACTCTTGGTGCTTTATTCATCCCAGCCCCACAACATCTCTTTTTGGTAGTAATATTATTCTGTATTGCAACTCTCTCTAGTTCTGCATTGTTAAAACGCAGCATTTCTGAGTCATGTGTTTTCTCACAAATAAGCCCCTTCCCCCAAACAACAACAAAGCAAACACGTTCCTAGATGGAATGAAATTAGCAACAGGCATCTGCAGAAGTCCATGTGCATCCGTCTCAGGGCTAGAGTCCCCTGCAGGGAGATGGGGTGAAGTGGGGCTGTGAATTGCAGTGCCAGATTAAGGTATTCAGTTAAAGAGCCTCAGGAAGAAAGCCAAGGCTTGTATTTTGGGCAGGTTCTTCACACCTGCATCAGCAGAGCTTTTTAGGCATGTAGCAAGAACCCACCGAGCATTTTGTGAGGCTCCTGCTCCCCTGATGCTCCCTTGAGTTGGTGTTGGGATATTTAATGGCCTCTACATTTTAAAACCCGACTGCATGGCTTGTAGAGCACTCATCAACACAGACGTTACCTCTATGCCACCTGCAGCCCACCCTCTAACTCTCCTGACAGCTTTAATGGCCTCTACATTTTAAAACCCGACTGCATGGCTTGTAGAGCACTCATCAACACAGATGTTACCTCTATGCCACCTGCAGCCCACCCTCTAACTCTCCTGACATTCCCTGCTCTGGGTTCCGAGACAGGCTGAAGCATTTGCCTCTGTAAAGCTATGTGACTGTGCCAATTGTAAGGTTAGGTAATTCATAACCAAAGCCAAAACATTTCATTATTTTAGTTATGCTAAGTTTCCATTTATATACTAGCTAGGGCTAGTGCTCAGACTCTTCAAACGCATTGTACAGACTGGGTCACCAGACCCATCACATGCAGGTCCATGCTAGGTAATTAGGAAAGATCCCTGGAGCCATATGGCAGACGATATGGGCTCAGTCCTCAGCAGTAGCAGCAGCAGCTTAGAGCGGCAGTAGCGGCGGTGGCCTCTCAGGGCATCCCAGGGGCACTGGCAGCCTCCCGGTGACCCCTTGGGGGCGGAGGGCCCAGTGGATCAGAGCTGCTCATCATTTATACTTAAGTCCATAATCCAGGACACCTGGATGCTCGTGCGCATCTACATCAGACAATAGCCAAGGAACAGCTGGGCACACGTGCATATTGACATCAAATGCCTGGCAAGATTCTGAACATCTGAGGGGCCCTGACCATTTTCCTATATTTTCCCTACAGCCTCCTAAGAGGCCTTTGAAACACAGAGTCAGATCTCTTCTAGAAGCCTTACATGGGACCCTGTCTTTGAACAGGTGGAATTGATTAGCTCTTCAGAGACCTTTGAGCGCTGCATTTCTGCAGGTTTGCCTCCCTTTGCAGCATACACTGACAGGATCATGGAGCTATAAATTAACCAGCTCAAACCAAAGCAA
>NW_007735753.1:22045-23598 GCF_000696425.1 Galeopterus variegatus | reverse complement strand
CTTTGCAGCATACACTGACAGGATCATGGAGCTATAAATTAACCAGCTCAAACCAAAGCAAAGGGGAGAAGGGACACCTTGCCCACCGGGTCACAAGTCAGTGGAAATGGTAGGACTAGAACTCAGGTCTCCTGCCTCTTATTCCAAACTTTTTACTTCCCTCCATTGTGCATGGAGATAGGTATCCCCTCCACTATTTGAATCAAACTTAATTCACAATTATTACTTACATTCGTATAGTGCTTTGAAGTTTTAGGGTGAATTCAAATACAATCCTGCCAACTGCCCTGTGAAACAGACAGAGCAATCCCTATTCACATGAGGAAATGGAGAATTTGGGAGGCTAAGTGACTCCCCAAAGCTGTACAGATAGAAAAAGATAGAACTGAACCTAGAGTCTGAAGCTGTCTAGTTGCCATTCAGGACTCTTTCCACTACTGGACTGTAAACTTCTGATGCGCAAGAGCCATATTTGTTTACTTGCCATTGTATACACAGCACCCAACACAGGGCTACCACACAGGTCTTGTTAGGTGGAAGGAAATATGGATGGAAGGACCAGTGGATAGAGACGAGAAAGTTGGAGTCTTATTTCCTGGTAACTTCTAATAGAATCCTAGAGGAGTGAGCTTCTATTATCAATGGCTCTTTACTTACAGCCAAAGAGATATAACTGTATAACTTTTAAAAAATGTATTGTGTTCTAAATTTTTTAACAATGTAAAAAGTGGTTTGATTCCTTTAAGAATCTTCAGCAAGAAGAATTACACAGGACATGGTAGGTATTCAGTAAGTGTTTCTGGAATTTAATTGGACTTAAATGCCAGGAGGGGGAGATAAAAGTAGTTGCAAAGAGTTTCTATGTTATTGGGATAATTAAATAATAGACTTTATCTTGTATTGGCAAAATAACTTTATCCACAAATCTGGGTCTGTCAATTGGGAAGAAATCAAAAGCTAGAGTGGAATGAGATCATGGTCTGCACTTCCAGAATCCTTGCTTCTGGAGGATTGATAAAAATGTCCAATCCTCATCATAAGTGAGGTTCAATAGATTGCCCTTGCCTGCTGGTGCAGAATGGAGCCTGGGTGAGCCAGTCGGTGCTTCTCATGTGCAGCCAAGTGGGAGACATAGATGTGAGGTTGTCGTGGTAACCTTTTTACTGATTGGAAGAATAGATGCAGCTAGAGTGAAACTCCTTGTATTATGTGGGGGTAGAGTGGGGGTAACCTGTAGTGAGGAGCAGAGAAAATTCTCTTTCTAGACAAGGAAGGTGTGGGAAGTTTGAATTCAAGTCATAGTACAACAAATACAGGTAAGGTGCTGGCTAGAATAATTAAGATAAATACGAAATTAAGTGATTTTGATGATCAAAACAAAAGGGCAGTGTTTGAGAGTAAATCTCTACCTAGGCCAGTGGTTTAAACTTTCCTAAAAGTCCACTTAAGAAGGGCTGGCCCGGTGGCTCACTGTAGCAGTGCGCCGCTTGGAAGCACGGTGGCACTCCCGCCGAGGGTTCGGATCCCACATACAGACCAGCCGCTCACTGGCT
>NW_007735753.1:19766-21241 GCF_000696425.1 Galeopterus variegatus | reverse complement strand
TGAGGGTTGCGATCCCGTTGCCGGTCCCGGTCCGGTACGGGAGCGACACTGAGGGTTGCGACCCGTTGCCGGTCACAAAAAAAGACAAAAAGGAAAAAAAAAAAAGTCCACTTAAGAAGAATTATAGACTCCAACTCCCTTTCCCTAGATTCTGAATCATTGTCAGGAGACCAAGAGTCTCCATTTTAAAACTGCAATCATTGTCAGGAGCCCAAGAGTCTCCATTTTAAAACTGCCCCCAACTTATTCTCCTGCAGAAAACTTACAGACCACAGAGGCAACAGATGGGCCATGTTTTTATAAACACTACCGTGGGCAAACACGGAGCGTCAGAGAGCCAGCCCAAGCGGGAGCCCACTCAACTGTTCTCGCCTTGTAGAAAAACGAAAGGAGAACAAAGGCCGTTTTCTACTTAGGCCTACTTTAAAAACAAAACAAAAACAGGGTTTAATTAGCCAGTGATTGTTAACAGTTTCCCAAAAAAGCTGCTTTAACACTGTACTTTCTTTTAATCTTACATTCTATTATATACTGCATGAATTGACAGAAACCAGCAGTTCACTTTGCCTGAAGCCCTTTCTCCACCTTATCTAAATTACAACCCCCTGCTTACCCTTTAAAATCCATCTCAATGTCTTCATCTCTTTCCACCTCCTTACTCTCTGTCCTTCCTCTTTCCCTTGTGGAATACTTTGTCCCCTCTTCTCTGTCTGTCCACAGTGCCCTCTGCTAATACTCTATCACAGAACTTACCGCATTATAATATGGTAGCTATTCACGGATCTGCTCTATCGCTCTGCTCTGTCAAACAAAAAGCCCATCAGACAGTGCATCTTATTCATCCCTGAACCTTTGTCTTTTCCCTTTCTTTAACGCCTGCTGTGGCTTTTGCCACATGGTAAAATGAATGGGGCCGGCCCCGTGGCACACTCAGGAGAGTGCGGCACTGGGAGTGCAGCGGCGCTCCCGGCACGGGTTCAGATCCTATATAGGGATGGCCGGTGTGCTCACTGGCTGAGCGCGGTGCGGGCGACACCAAGCCAAGGGTTGCAGTCCCCTTCCCGGTCACAAAAAGGACAAAAAAAAAAAAAAATGAATGAATGAATGCACGAACGAATGAATGGAGTGGATGTAATTTTTACAAGGGCAGGGATTTTTGTCTGTTTTGTTCACTGAAATAAATATCACAAGTGCTTAGAACAGTACTTATTACATAGAGAGCTTTAATAAATAATTATTGAAATGATTCATAAATGAGTGCTTTAGTTTACACAAGCTAATAGAAATGAAAGAATGGGCCTACTGGTATTTCTCAGTATTATAGTATAAATTTTTCATAATGACAACAATATTGTCAGTCTCCTGAGTGGATTAAGATTGAGATCCCTGTTTGATATTTCTGTTATTGAATAGCTTGGGGTTTAGTGGTATAGACCTAAGGTATTCTAATAGAGGAAAATCAGTAATATTGCAAG
>NW_007735753.1:18115-19290 GCF_000696425.1 Galeopterus variegatus | reverse complement strand
TTTTTTTTTTAAGCCATATTTCTTAGTCTGTTTTCTGTTGCATATAACAGGATACCTGAAACAGGGTAATTTATAAAGAAACAGAGTTTATTTCTTACAGTTTTGGAGGCTGGAAAGTTCAGGGTTGAGGGAGCACCACTGGTGAGGGCCTTCTTCCTGGTAGGGAACTCTCTGCAGAGTCCCAAGGTGGTCCAGGGCATCACGTGGTGACAGGGTAAGAGCATATTAGCTCAGGTCCCCCTTCCTCTTCTTATACAGCCATGAGTTCCACTCCCATGATAATCCATTAATCCATTAACCCATTAATCTATGAATGGATTAATCCATTCACTCAGGCAGAACTTTCATGATCCAATCACCTCTTAAAGGCCCCACCTTTCAATACTGTCACAATGGGAAATAAGTTTCAACGAGAGTTTTGGAGGGGACATTCAAACCATATCACCCTACTCATTACATTTGTCTACTAATGGTAAACCTGGGATGTGAAGAATTCTATAAGATGGCTTATAAGGAATAACAATAGTAAAAATAGCTTCATTAATTGAGCATTTACTAAATGTGCCAGGCATTTCATCTATTTGTATCATCTTCAATTTCTTTTATCAATGTTTCATAGATTTCAGTATACAGATCTTCCATTTTCTTTGTTAAATTTACTCTTAAGTATTTTTTTGGTGCTATTATAAATGGGATTATTTTCTTAATTTCTTTTTTGGAGAGATTGTTGTTAGTCTATAGAAACACTACTGATTTTGTGTGTTTATTTTGTATCCTGCAACTTTAGTGAATTCCTTGATCAGTGCTAACAGTTTTTTTGGTGGAGTCTTTAGGGTTTTCTGTAGGTAAGACCATGTTTTCAGCAAAGAGAGACAATTTTATTTTTTTCCTTTCTTTTTGGGTAGCTTTTTATTTCTTTTTTTTCTTTTTTTTTTTTGCCTAATTGCCCTGGCTAGGACTTCCAGCACTACGTTAAATAGAATAGTAATGAGAGTGGGCATCCTTGTCTTATTCCTTATCTTAGAGGAAAAGCTTTCAACTTTTCACCACTTAGTATGATGTTAGCTGTGGGTCTTTACCACAGAATGATGTTAGCATAAGGCCTTTATTATGCTGAGGAACATTGTTTCTATGCCTAATTTGTTGAGTTTTTATCATGAAAGAATGTTGAATTT
>NW_007735753.1:14934-17191 GCF_000696425.1 Galeopterus variegatus | reverse complement strand
GTTTGAGAAGAATTGGTATTAGCTCTTAAATGTTTGGTAGAATTTAGCCATGAAGCCATTACATTCTGGACTTTTCTTTGATGGGAGACTTTTTATTACTGATTCAATCTCCTTACTCATTATTGGTCTATTCGGATTTTCTGTTTCTTCATAATTCAGCCTTGGTAGGTTATATGTTTTTAGGAATTCATTCATTTCTTCTAGGTTATCCAATTTATTAGTCTTATAATTGTTACAGTAGTCTTATATGATCCTTTGTATTTCCGTAGTATCAGTTGTAATGTCTCCTTTTTCATTCCTGGTTTTATTTATTTGAGCCTTCTCTCTTTTTTCTTAGTCTAGCTAAGGGTTTGTCAATTTTGTTTATCTTTTCAAAAAACCAACCATTAGTTTTGTTGATATTTTCTATTGTTTTTCCAGTCTCTATTTCATTTGTTTCTACTCTGATCTTTATTTTCTTCCTTCTGCTAACTTTGGGCTTAGTTTGTTCTTTTTCTAGTAACTCAAGGTGTAACTACTGTTATTTGAGACCTTTCTTCTTTTTTGATGTTGGAGTTTATTGCTATAAACTTCCCTCTTAAAACTGCTTTTGCTGCATCCCATAAGTTGTGGTATATTGTGTTTCCATTTTCATTTGTGTCAAGATATTTTTAAATTTCCCTTTTAATTTCTTCTTTGACCCAATGGTTGTTCAGGAGTATACTGTTTAATATCCACATATTTGAGAATTTTCCAAAATTCCTCCTGTTATTGATTTCTAGTTTCATACCATTGTGGTCAGAAAAGATACTTTTTAAAGATAGGATTTCAACCTTCTTAAATTTGTTGAGACTTGTTTTGTGGCCTAACATATATTCTACTCAGGAGAATGTTCTCGGTGCATTTGAGAAGAATCTGTGTTCTATTGCAGGTGGATGGAATATTCTGTTAGGTTCATTTGGTCCAAAGTGTATAAGTCCAGTGTTTCCATTCTTTCTGTTTGGATGATCTGTCTGTTGTTGAAAGTGAGGTATTGAAGTTCCCTACCATTATTGTATTGCAGTCTATTTCTCCCTTCAGATCTCTTAATATTTGCTTTTTATAGGTGCTCCTATATTGGGTGCATTATTTATAATAGCTATATCCTCTTGATGAATTGACTCCTTTATTATTACATAATGACCTTCTTTGTCTCCTTTTTACAATTTTTGACTTAAAGTCTATTTTGTCTGATATACGTATAACTACCCCTGCTCTCTTTTGGTTTCCATTTCCATGGAATATCTTTTTCCATGCCTTCACTTTCAGTCTATGTGTGTTCTTAAAGGTAAAGTCTCTTGTAGACAGTATATAGTTGGGTCTTGTTTTCTTTCATCCTTTAAGTTACTTTATGCCTTTTGATTAGAGAATTTAACCTATTTACATTCAAAGCAATTTTTTTTTTTTTTAAGATGACCGGTAAGGGGATCTTAACCCTTGACTTGGTGTTGTCNAACCCATGGCCTTGGTGTTATCAGCACCGCACTCTCCCGAGTGAGCCACAGGCCAGCCCTCAAAGCAATTATTGATGGGTAAGACATAATACTGCCATTTTGTTAATTGTTTTCTGATTTTTTTGTAAATCATTGGTTCCTTTCTTTGTGGTTTGATAGTTTTCTGCAGTGGTATGCTTTGAAACTTTTCTTCAAAGAATTAGGTTGTTTTTTTTTTTCCTTTTTGTCTTTTTTCGTGTCCGGCATGGATCGCAACCCTCAGTGTCGCGCCCGTACCAGACCGGGACTGGCAACGGGATCGCAACACTCGGTGCTGCGCCCGCACCTCGCTCAGCCAGTGAGCGGGAACCGGTCTGTATGTGGGATCCGAACCCTCGGCGGGAGCGCCCCTGCGCTCTCAAGTGGCGCACTGTAGCAGTGCGCCACCGGGCCGGCCCCAAAGAATTAGGTTTTTTAAATCCAAGTGTACCAGGCATTATGCTCACTGCTTTCCATATAAAACATTTGTGTTTGCTCAAATGTAATCATTTGCCAAAGTCATTCAGCTACTACTAACCAGGAGACCTGGAATTTGGGTCTAAGTCTGGTCTTAGCCCCTGCTCTTAGGCTTCACAATAACATTGATGTTTTGCAAATTGGAGTGGGTCCAGGTGGAACTTATTTCTGGCCAGAGATGCACATATCTTTTCCCAGTCATTTCAAAGCAAATACTTTCTTGGCCTTGAACATTTGAGTTTTCTAAGATTTCTTCCTTTAAAAGGATTTGTAGGGGCCGGCCCGGTGGC
>NW_007735753.1:11688-13768 GCF_000696425.1 Galeopterus variegatus | reverse complement strand
CTTTGCTTAATTGCCTCTGATGAGTAGCCCCTTTCAGACATTTAGTTCCAGGCACTTAGCTATCTCTTACATTTGCTTCTAGTGATCAGGGTCCCTGAGGTTTAAACATATGTTTTCCCAGTGAACTTTTGTCCTCTGTGAAACTGCATTCTCTTCTCTCTTATTAAATTCCAGCTTTCATGACTAATATGCAATGATAGCTCCAGAAATGTTTATATAATAAATTAAAGTAGGCAGGGTTTTCCGCTTACAAATTGCTTCAAGATAGGACTCAGATGCCTGCCCATAGAATTATCTTATAAATGCTAGCATAAAATGGATTCGAGCTTTTGTAATTTCAGCTTGGCCTTGGCTTAGGGGCTTGTTGTTTTGGTGTGTCTGGAAAGGGTTTTGAGCTTATAGCCTGTTTCTCAAACTGAGGCTGCAGAGATTCATGACTCAGTGGGGAAAATGGCAACTACTTCTCAAACCTGCTTTGGAAAAACAAGGAGATAGGATGTTTTTCTCTCTGTATCTTGCATGTACATGTAAACAAGGGACTCATTGGCAGTGCCTGAGTCAGGGGACAGAAATTTCAGAATCTCAGGTTTGATGATTAGTTGCTTTGGATATCAGAAGTTTGTGTTAGAACAGAGATACATTCCAAAAAAATTGCTGCCCAAAGACCCAGATTAACTAGTGGCCTTCTAGAAGGTAAAAAGTTGTTTATTTTATAAAGTAGAGTCCTGTGTGGGTCTGTGTCATGTTCGCACCCATAAAAGAAAGTGAAGAGTGTTAAGTGTGACTCCTCAGGAAAAGGGGGCCTGAAGCCTCTGTGATTATTATTTCTGGAGGAGTAAATATTTCAGTAGAAAAAGAAACTCCTTTATACCAACGCTTTCTGATTTTCTTGGCACATTTTAATATTTCAAACAGCTGAAACTACATTAGCTTTCTCTGTTCTAATTGGAAGCATCTGTGAGTTGCAGATTAGAATTTTCAGATTCTGAAGTGATTTTCTGTTTGGACAGAGGTGTCAATTGCAGCTGAAATTTTCATCTACAGGTCCTTTTTTCCTCTCCTGATATAAAGTGTTCAGTCAGCTATTGATGTCATGGAGATACAGGACACTCTTCATCAACGTTTCCATGTACTCACAATTTTAATGAAAACTGTGCTCCAGCTATTTGCACATCTTATCAGGATCTTTCTTATTCAAGGAGAACAGATAGAGAAATTCCCCCAGCCCTTGGAATTTGACTAGAATAAGTTTCTCCTGCCAAAAAAAAATCTCATAATCAACAAAGAGGCTAGAGCAATATATGATATTTGAAAATTCCAGGAAGAGTAAAAACAATTTTTGTCTATGTTAATTGAAGCCTGTCTTCTAAAAGACTTAGTGTTTTATAAATACTGCCAGAAACCTCAACAAAAGACACTGGAAGGCACAATGGCTTCTTACCTGCTTTCTCATCCTACCTTGGCTGCCTCTGATCTCATTGATATTATCTCTTCTCATGGAGCCTCACTACTCTCAGGCGTAAATGACAACAATACTTGCCTCCCAAATTTGTGGTGATAAGTAAATAGTCTAGCATTTATAAAATGTTCCCAGTGGAAACTAAATAAATGTTGGCTGCTTTTGTTTCTTACTTTTTACATATGGCAACTACAGTAATAATGACATGACTTACCTGAGGCTAAAGATCAGGCCCTCAGGGAGCCAAGACCAGGCCAGAGGTGTTTGCTGGTCTAACACCTTTAAGATTCCATTTGTTGAATGTGTTCAAAATTAATTCTGCAGAGTTTGGCAAAGAGTGCATTGTAGACTGTATCAAAAGACTTTGCGTGATATAAGCTACTTCACTCATGCTTTGAATTGTTTACTAGGATTTTAATTAATGACTTGTTGGGAAAATATAGGAAAATGGTCAGGGCCCCTCAGATGTTCAGAATCTTGCTGAGCATTTGATGTAAATAGGCAAATGCGCTCAGGTGTTCCTTGGTTATTGTCTAGTGTAATTGCACATGTGTACCCATATGCCCTGGATTATGGACTTAAGTATAAGGATGAATGGCTCTGATCCATGGTGCCTCCCAT
>NW_007735753.1:8667-11307 GCF_000696425.1 Galeopterus variegatus | reverse complement strand
ATATAGGAAAATGGTCAGGGCCCCTCAGATGTTCAGAATCTTGCTGAGCATTTGATGTAAATAGGCAAATGCGCTCAGGTGTTCCTTGGTTATTGTCTAGTGTAATTGCACATGTGTACCCATATGCCCTGGATTATGGACTTAAGTATAAGGATGAATGGCTCTGATCCATGGTGCCTCCCATCCCCGGGATGCCCCCCCGCCGGGGGGGGCATGGGAAGGCCACTACTGCTGCTGGAGGCTGCTGCTACTAGTGCCCCTGGGACCCTCTGCAAGGCCACTGCCACTGACAGACCTATAAGCTACCGGAACTGTAAGCTGCTGCCACTGAGGAAGCTGCGGACTGAGCTTGTGTCATCTGCCAACGGCTCCTGGGATATTTCCCAATTACCTAGCATGCACCTGCGTGTGAGGGGTCTGGGGACCCAGCCTGGCATGTGAGGGGTCTGGTGACCCAGTCCGTACAATGGGTTTGGAGGGTCTGAGCCTTAGCTCTGACAATATAAGTGGAAACTTAGTATAACTAAAACAATAACTAAAATAATGAAACGTTTTGGCTTTAGTTATGATTTGCCTTACTTTACAATTGGCGTAGTCGGCAGGATTCCAACATTAGCCATAGCTTGGCAATTTGCATAGTTGTGGCAGGATTATTGGCAGGTAAAAGAGCCCAGCAATTTGAGTAGTCATTGCAGGATGACAAGCAGATAAAAAAGCAGGAAACCCCTTGGGAGGGGAAGGAAATGTGGCTACCCTTGAGTATGTGGTGCCTGGTGGCTGCTTTCTTGTTGAATGGGGTCTGGCTGTTGCTCACTGCACTGTGAGTCAACATGGACCAGAACCCCCACAAAGTGGCACAGTTTCGAGACTTGCAGCAGAAAGCAGACAGATTGGAAGTGAGGATGCATGCCCTGGAGGCTGAAGTACGGCGACAGGTCATCCTTGCTTCCAACACCGAAGACGTATGACAAACCCGGTGGTGGGTTGGGGGGGACTGTGTGTCTCCTGGAATGACCTGCTCATCAAAGTGAAGCACAAGCAGCCTGGGGGACCGGGCTGACTGATGGGCAACCAACAGGTGATCCAGTTCACTGCCTATGTCCCATATACCCAGGTTGAATAGGTTGGATTGGGGTAACAAAGTAGCAGAAACAGGGAGAACCCCTGGTTACTGCAGCTATGGGACCTAAGGGTGGATGGCGTAATGTGCTCTGGGAGACAATGTAGTAAATGCATGTCGTGTTTGTCCTAAGGCAAATGGCTTGGAGGGTGCCACTTAAACCTGATGGCCAGCCGGGTGCCATAAAACTCGAGAAAAGAGTGCCACATGCAGATGGGCAGATGACCGACCCAAGGATGGGTGCCCCTGCAGAATTTCAAGTATGTTTTCACCTGGTGAAAAGGTGGAAAAGTTAGTCTCTATTACTACATACCTCTGAGGCAGCGGCTATAGAATGGCCACGGATGTGCACTGGGGCAGGGCAGCCACTCCTTGACAGACTGGGTGAATGCAGCTGTTTGAACTGTGTGGCTGAACGCTGCAAAATCCTGAGACTTGAGTGAGTAGCCGGTGTAAGCCGAGCTGATTGAGGTAATTCAAGAGCAGGAGAAAAACACAAGGGTGAAGCAGATAAACTTTTTGCTAAAGATATTATCTTGGAGGTGAGGCAGCAAGATGCTAAGTGCCAAGACAATGTGGAAAATGTCCTAAAGGCATTTGAGAAGTCTGGAAGGGTGCAGGCCTAGAAGGACTGAGTTGTCCGGGAGGGCAGGCCTAAGGTGTCATTGTCCTCGGCAAACTGCTCGCTGCATCCCAGCCACTCTGGCTGGAGCAATCCTGCCTCAGCACCTCCAAAGAAAAAAAAGGCCGAAAACCTTGGTGGCATTCACGTTGCTAAGTTTGCAGGCCAGCAGTATGTGAGAGCAGTGGAGGCATGGCAGCCTCCACCTAGATTTTGGAAAATGTGTGAATAAACTGGGGGACTCAGGTAGAGACCTGCTGCAGGGGTGGAGCCGCTGTGGAGCTCATCAATGGAGCAACGTGGAGCAGAAAAAGTAGGGTCGGAGCCCCCACAGATGAACCCCCACTGAGGAAATGTCTAGTGAAGCCAGGATAGTAGAACTGCCACCAGGAGCCCAGAACCGTGGGGCTGCTGGCAGTGTGCAATGACGGCCTGAAAAAGCCGCAGGCACCAGGGCAGCTCAATGGGCTGCACCTGGCAGAGCTGTAGGAGTGAGGTTGCCCAATGCTTTCAGGATCCAGATGCCCCAGTGTGCTTAATGTTTGCCCTGTTTGGGTTTTGGATTTGCTTGGGGACTGTTTTCCTTTCTTTTCCTCTCTTCTGGAATGGGAATGTGTACCAATGTCTGTCCCACTGTATCTTGGAAGTAGATAAACTTGTTTTTGACTTTTTACAGGTACACGGGTGAAAGGAGTTTTGCCTTTAGTCTCAGATGAGACTTTGGACTTTTGGTGCTGCAACAAGCTAAAGACTTTTGGGACTGGGATGGAATGTGTAATATGTGAACGTAAGGGTCATTTATCCTCGCTAAGGGAACATCGTGGAAGCTTCTGAACGTGTAGATTGTACAGTGAGGGACCCTGAAGGGGTGGATTGTTGGGAAAATATAGGAAAATGG
>NW_007735753.1:6763-7957 GCF_000696425.1 Galeopterus variegatus | reverse complement strand
GGTGGATTGTTGGGAAAATATAGGAAAATGGTCAGGGCCCCTCAGATATAAAGAATCTTGCCAGCATTTGATGTAAACAGGCACATGTGCTCAGGTGTTCCTTGGTTATCGTGTAGTGTAATTGCGCATGTGCACCCAGGTGTCCTGGGTTATGGACTTAAGTATAAGTGGCTCTGATCCATGGCTCACTCTTATCCTAGGGATGCTTCCCCTCGTGGGGGAGCATGGGAGGCCACTACTGCTGCTGGTGCCCTCGGGACCCTCTGCAAGGCCACTGCCAAACTGTAAGCTACTGGACCTATAAGCTGCTGCCACTGGGAAAGCTGAGGACTGAGCTCATGTCATCTGCCAGTGGCTCCCGGGGTCTTTCCCAATTACCTAGCATGGACCTGCGTGTGAGGGGTCTGGGGACCCAGTCTGTACAATGGGTTTGGAGGGTCTGAGCCTTATTTCTGACAATATAAATGGAAACTTAGTATAACTAAAATAACAAAACATCTTGGCTTTAGTTATGATTTGCCTTACTCTGCATGACTACACAGGTGTAAAACTGCAGGACTACACCAATTTTCAAGTTACATTAATAGCTACAATTGTTAAAGCAATTCATAACTAAATGGCAGATGACATGAGCTCAGTCCTTGCAGTAGCAGCAGCAGCAGCGGTGGTGGCCTCTTGGGACATCCCGGGGGCACTGGCAGCAACAGCCTCCAGCAGCAGTAGCGGCCTCCCTGTGGCCCCCCCAGGGGGCATCCCGAGGGTGGGGGGGCCCCATGGATCAGAGCTATTCATCCTGTATACTTAAGTCCATAACCCAGGACACCTGGGCACACATGCGCAATTACATTAGTCAGTAGCCAAGGAACAACTGGGTGCACGTGCATATTTACATCAAGTGCTCGGTAAGACTCTGAACATTTGAGGGGCCCTAACCATTTTCCTGTATTTTCTCTACAACAGGGAAAGGATTCAGAACAGTGCCACCAAAAAAACAAGTTTGACTTTCCATAGTAGGCACCGAATAAATGTTTATAGCATCGGTTTAGTAAACTGAATCTGTAGATCAGTGAGTTTTTGAGACTGAAAACATAAACAAAAATTATTACGTCAAGACATAGGGGAACCAGAGTACATAGGTGCCCTCTCTGTGAACCATGGCATGAAATTCTGTGTCTCTTGGAGGGGAACTGATAT
>NW_007735753.1:3585-6085 GCF_000696425.1 Galeopterus variegatus | reverse complement strand
TAGGTGCCCTCTCTGTGAACCATGGCATGAAATTCTGTGTCTCTTGGAGGGGAACTGATATTCATTCCTTTGGCAAACATTCTTTAAGTTCCAACTGAAAATTTATCGAGAGGCTACTTTGATTGACGTACATTGTTTTATTTTGTGAGATGGTTTTAATGACTACAGCTCCATTTTAGTAATGAGTAACTGGGACTCAGTGAAGTTGAGTAATTTGCCAAGGTTGTACAGTGAATAAGGGTTGGATATGGGATATGAAGCCAGGCCTGTTTTGCTCCAAATCTGTTTTCTTGTAACTGTTCCACAGGTAACTGCGAGCCTTGCTAGATTATAGTCATAGAATCATAGAATTTTAGAGGTTATCTGATCTATCTCCTGCATTTTACAGATGGGGAGACAGGCTCAGAGAGGTCTGGTTACTTTCCTGAAGTCACATAGCTAGACATAGTAGTCAAAAAACTTCTACTGCCCTTGTTCTAACTGCCCCATTTCCACATCCAGGGAATGAGGGAAAGGAATTGACCATCTATTCAGAAATCCCTTTCTGAAGTGAATACGGTATTTATAGGGCTGTATTTTAGGAGACTCGTGGAAATCATTGGACGTGGAGGATATGGTTCCTGCCCTTCTGATGCTTCAAGATTACTTGGGGAAAATTATCCTACAACAGCAAGAGGGAGGCAGAGAAGGGGCAGAGTCGAAGAGCCCTAAAATAGGGGCTCCAGGCCCAGCTCTGCTGCTCTCTCAACCTGTGATTTAGCCATTCTGGGCCTTCTTGTTCTGTGGTTCTTCTCAGTCCTCCAAAAACATCTCTGCTATACCCCATTATAACATTGTTTTGTTTGTTTTTCTGGTTTGCCTGAGTCAGAAAACCCCTCTGGATCAGAGATAAAGTCTTGTTCGTGCTTGTCTCCATGTGCCCAGCACAATGCCTGACACAAAGCAGAATGCATGAAGCCAGAGCAGGGTCAAGACAATTGTTAACCTCAAGCACAGGAAATCAAGGAAGCCCTGCCCACTTGGAGGTCCCACTGATGGAGTCCCATAGCCAGACGTCACTGTCCACTCCTTTATGCCTCACTCTAAAGAAAGGAGCTTTTCAGAAGGAAAGGGGGCCTCCATGGGGCAGGGAGGGGACACCTACCCACTCCCTTTGTAACATTAGAACTCAGAAGAAACAGGATGGGTTGTCCAAGGTACAGGAAATTAGCTACAATTGTTCAGCAGGTTAAAATAATCAAAATGTCTTCAAGATAGAAAAAAACACCAAGGAAGGATTGTGAGTGACCCACCACTAACAATTATCTATCAGTTATCGGTTAGTATTATCAATCATCAGTTATCTATTATTATTGTCTATTATATTATTTTATCTATAATAATATAATATTATTAGGTTATCTATTATCATTATCAGTTATCTGCGGACACCCTGTCCCTCCACTCAGTCACACTACCCTGAGGACCTTTCACGGAAAGCAGTGCAGAGTGTGATTTTTAAGCTCCTCCAGGGCATGGATTTTTAAGTTCCCTCACTTGGTCTGTCGGGCTGTGCCTCACCAGGTGTTTGGCATGCAGAGCCCTCGAGGATTTCTTTGACCTACTTTCTAAGCTTCTTAGACCTAATTGCTCCTGCTGTGCTATTGACTCCAGGAGACTGCTGCTTGCCTTTAAAAATAGCCTCTTGCAGGTTTTCAGAGGACAGGTTCCTTTCCTGCCAAAAATGTGTGGAATGGTGGTTTCGTAGGCAACAGTGAGCCTTTGTTACAGAGTTGAAAGTGCACATCCCTCCTCCTGAGCCAGGCTGCAGTGGTTTGCCTAATGTCACTGACCCTGTTTTAATTAAGTCCTCCTTTTTTGTTGGACTTGGTGCCAAGAAGCCTAAATGAACATTGTCTATCTGAGTGGGTTTTGTTGTTTTGTGGGGTTTTTTTCCAATTCTATTTTAGGAAATTTCTAAGGGTCATTCCTCTGCAGGCGGAGATAAGGGTTAAGTCTTTCTCTCAAGAAATAACATTCTCCTAAAGTGAACATTATCTTTGTTTTTCTTTCTCATGTAACTGAATTCTAAAATTCAAGAAGATTTTTCTGGCTCCTGATGGAAACGGGAGATAATGATATAATTTACAGGCCTTTGCTGGATGGAGGAAACTTCACCTGCACTTGCCCTTGTGAAATTCCAACAGACTTTGAGTTTTAAGGATGTACAAGAATTTGAGGAATGTGATCGCCACTACTTATGGCTACTACACAAAAACTGGATAGTTGGTATGTTAGCTTCCTGGGGCTGCTGTAACAAAATACCACAAACTGGGTGGCTTAAAACAACATAAATTTAACGTCTTACAGTTCTAGAGTCCAGAAGTCTGAAATCAAAGCGTCAGCAGGGCTGTGCTCTTTGCAAAACCTGTAGGGGAGAATCCTTCCCTGCCTTTTTTAGCATCTGTTGTTTGCTGGCAGTCCTTGGTGTTCCTTGGCTTGCAGGTGTCTCACTCCAGTC
>NW_007735753.1:0-305 GCF_000696425.1 Galeopterus variegatus | reverse complement strand
CATCAAGTGCTCGGTAAGACTCTGAACATTTGAGGGGCCCTAACCATTTTCCTGTATTTTCCCTACAACAGGGAAAGGATTCAGAACAGTGCCACCAAAAAAAAAAGTTTGACTTTCCATAGTAGGCACCGAATAAATGTTTATAGCATCGATTTAGTAAACTGAATCTGTAGATCAGTGAGTTTTTGAGACTGAAAACATAAACGAAAATAATTATGTCAAGACATAGGGGAACCAGAGTACGTAGGTGCCCTCTCTGTGAACCATGGCATGAAATTCTGTGTCTCTTGGAGGGGAACTGATAT
>NW_007735752.1:72246-73853 GCF_000696425.1 Galeopterus variegatus | reverse complement strand
AAAAAAAAAAAAAAAAAAGAAGGGGCAGGAGGAGTATTGTTATGACTATATTTGTTGCTGGGGTAGGGGAGGCTCCCAAAGTGCCAAGGCCTGGGCAGGAGCAGAGTCTGGTCTTCTCTGACACCTGCTGAGATGGTCTCACTTCTGTCTTCCAGATGGCAGATGTGCCTACCTGGCCTCCCGGAAGCCCTGGCTTCACCCAGCTTCTCCTGCTCTCAGCTTCTTCCTCTCTCCTGTTGGGCACACGGGAGACATGGGCAGGGCCTGGCAAACTTCTGCAAAGCTGTCTCACTCCCTGCCACCCCCTCCCCCACTGCTCCTGTGCCATGCTGTGAATGCTCATTCTCCTGCGCTTGCCCCCCACATACATTCACTCACCAAGCCAGCATGAGGCCGCTTCTTGGGCCACCATTAACCTCTCAGGAGACCCACATCATCATTATCCACCCACTATCCTCTGCGCCTCTGCCTGGACCCCCAGCTCTGGATGCTCGACCTCATCCCAGTCATGGGAAATGACTCTTGGATCTTGCTCAGTCTTCCAGACCATTTGTGAATGACAAAAACTTTATGCCAGAGTTTTCTAAGGTTTCCACTTTTAAAACTCAAAGCCGGAGCCCTTGCCACCCCAAAGTCTTGATTCTTAAAACTCAAAAGCGTTCTCTGTTTTCTGCTGGATCAGGCTTTCTCTGAAGGAAAACAAGCCACCATCAGGAAGGAGCAAAAGAGGGGCATTAATATTGCTAAATATTATCCACTCCAACAGCGTGTGCACGGGAAACGGACAACCAGGAACGGCCTTAGCAGGTGTGGATGATACTGTGATGCCTCTCCTTCTGGGCCCCCCTCAGCCCCTCTGCCCCCAGGTTTGTCTCCCANTATTCAGTCAATACAGTTTTATTGAGCAATTATTACGTGCCATGAGCTATTCTAGGTATTGGAGATATAGGAATGAATGGGGAAACTGAGGCTTAGAGAAGCTGTATGATTTGCTCAAGGTCACACATGTAGGAAGTGACAGAAATGGACCTTAAACCCAGGCCTTCTGATCTCCAGGCCATTGTTTTTCTGACTATATGAGGAAACTTCAAAAAATTCATGAAAAGATTTGTATTATCTTTTAATTCTATTTTCTGATGAACTTTTTGACATATCCTTCTATTCTGCTGCCTGTCCTCGTTGACATCAACTTCAGGGCACAAAGCACATGTTGGAGATCCTGTGTTTGGTGTTTAAAGATGTGGTTCTTAAATGGGGGTGATTCCCTCCTCCCAGGGAACATTTGGCAATGTCTGGAGTCATTTTTGATTGTCACAGCTGGGGAAAGGGGTTTAGAGGCCAGGGAATCCCATGGGAAGAGGCCAGGGAAGATGCTAAACACCCTACAATGCACAGGACAGTGCCCACAACAAAGAAGAATCTGGCCCCAAAGTGCAACAGTGCTGAGCCTGCAAGACTGATTGGAAGAGCCAGTGGGACCACGACGGCTGGGACGGAAGAAGAGAGAGGCTGGTGGGTTGTTCACAGAGGATGCAGAAGGGGCAGGAGGGGGCCGGCCCGGTGGCGCACTGGATGGTGCGCCGCTTGGGAAGCGCGGCAGCGCTCCC
>NW_007735752.1:63947-70573 GCF_000696425.1 Galeopterus variegatus | reverse complement strand
AGTACCTTCTTCATGCAGTCATGAGGATGATTAAATGAGTGAGCACTTGTGAAGTGTGTAGAGCCTAGCATGGCATCAGCACTACATGAATGTTGGCTGCTACCGTGGCCATCATTTGTTCATCCAAGTAGGTTTCCTTGGAATCCGAGTCACACAGGGTGCTTGTGCCTGCTGCTAGGGACTTCAGTGCACTTACCTAACTGGCAGAGGGTCAGGGTATCCATGACTCTGGTAGTTTCTCACCTGTTTGTCAAAGCTTCAAAGGGGCTTTCTTAGGGTCCTTTTGTTCCAAGAAATGGAAACTCATCAGACTAGTTTAAGCAAAAAAAGAAAAAGGAAGCTCATGGGGAAAACCAAGACTACTGCTCAGCACTAAGAACTGGAGGGCCCAGCAGCAGCGCCATTGGCTTCTCTGTCCCACACTCTCTGCAGTTACTGTCCTGCTTGGGTGTGCACCGGCCCCCCATAGTGGTCTCCCTGTACAGCAGGTGCCTGAGAGCCACTGGCATTCTTCCTGCTGGCAGAGCCTCCATCTGGTTCAGGCATCTGCACTGACCTCAAGTGAGTCCTGAAAGTCGACACCAGTCTTGAAGTTTCCTTCCCAGGGACAAGCAGATGACCCAGTTCCAGCAAGGGAGACATCAAGGAAGTTTACTGGGAGCTTCTGGGAAATGTTTCACGGCTGATGAAAAAGAGACCCACAGGAAGAGTAACGGAGCACGGAGCCTGAGGGAATGGTGAGTAACAAGGCTGAGCACATCAGAAGGACCCACCTGGTCGTGAAGTCCTCGTGGGTCCTGGTCAGGGAGGCTGGACTTGATGCCGGGGGACAAGTGCTGACTTTGCAATATAGGGAACAGATTAAAGGGGGAGAGCTTGGGAGCAGGACACCAGTTAGTAAGTAGCTGGATGGATTGCAATGATGATAAGGCTTAGAGGGAACTTTCTCCAGGCTGGGGCACAAAAGAAGATGGGTGATAAAAACGAGATCGCTATTCTCTGTGCTCAGGGGTCTCAAGAATCTGCACCCTAATGCTGTGATGTCCTCACTAGCTCCATTTTGGACCATCGGATGTGTCTGCACTGGCTCAGTTATATTGGTAACTCAGCTAGAGACATATTTCTGGAATTAAAATTTTTCAGGAAATGGGGCAGTTTCATTTAAACTCATGGTCCAACTATCCAATTTTGCTTTGCACTGTGTGAGCACAATTTCTCTGCCACACAGACATGATTCAACCTTCAGAGCGGTTGGGCCAGTTTATCACCAATGATACCTGCACGCAAGACACATCCCTTCCGGGTGACTAATGTGAACTGTTCCAGACGAAGGCCGGGTTGCAAGGTCCCATATGTGATGTACTGCTGACTTGGGCAAGAGTCAGACTGTGGAGACATTGCTCAGCTCCTCTTGGGTTTAGAAATGAGCCCATATTAAGGATAAATGGGAAGAGAGGGTGACCTGCTCAAAACCGAGCAAGGGAAAAAAGTGACAGATGACAGAGACCACAGCATGCAAGGGACAACACGGGACAAATAGGAGGACGTGCTCCTGGCAGACAAAACAGGTGGTTCCCAGACAACTTTTATAAAAATTTTCTATTAATTTAACACATTTTTATTGAAATATTCCCTCCCCCCCCCACACACAAACATACCTCTTGTCAATTTCTAAGGATAACCACTGTTTGGTTGATTTTTCTCATACACTTTATAATCAAATATATATGTGTCTTCATCTTTTTAAAAAGTCATTTATGTAGCATCATAATGTTCAGTCTCTTGCTTTTCTCAGTTGATGATACATCTTGGACACTCTTCCATGTCAGAAAGCTCTACCTACTTTTCATGGCTGCATAGTATTCCAACATGAGCCTGCACTGAGGTTGTAACAATTTTTCACCATTACAACTAATCAGCAGTGAAAATCCTTAAATGTATGTTCCTGAACACACGTGTGAGTTGTCCTGCATGATGATAAATGCCTATAAGCAGATTTTCCAGCCTCACTTTCGCTGGTATGCTTGAAAAGTCAGTAGCATGACAAACTGGGGTCTAGTCACTGATCAGGGGCAGTCTAATATTTTAAAATAGTTACTTGCCCATTTGGCCAAAGTGAATTAAAAATGTATGCCTGGGAATGCTCAGAACAGTATCCTCTCCTCTTAGAATCCAGACTTGCAGAACTGGATAGTCTAATGCTTCAAACAATTCATGTTCAGACAATGCTGGCCCTTTCTTTACAGGGTACTTCATGACATACTGGTTCACCTGATCCCTGTACTGGTCCTGTGTTACACTTCTCAATGTGTAACGGAGATGAAAAAAGGATGACTCAGGGCCGGCCCCATGGCGCACTGGAGAGTGTGCCGCTTGGGAGCGCAGCGGCGCTCCCACTGAGGGTTCGGATCCCATGTGGAGACCGGTTCCCGCTCACTGGCTGAGCGCGGTGCGGGCACAACACCGAGGGTTGCGATCCCGTTGCCGGTCCCCGGTACGGGCGTGACACCGAGGGTTGCGATCCCGTTACCAGTCAGTAAAAAAGACAAAAAGGAAAAAAAAAAAAAAAGGATGACTCAAAGCCTCATGAATGTGATGAGAAGCCCGAAGGGACTGCACCTCAGCAACTCCTCTGTTAGGAAGAGAAAACTGGGTACAGCCCTGATTCAAAATTAACTTCTGTTTTTTATTGTAAAGACAAGAAACTTTCACAAGAAAAATCAGTTGATTCAATCATTACAAAAGGACACAAAGACATGGGCAGTGTGACAAAAGTTATCTATGGCTAAGTATAGCTTAACAACGGAAACTAGTAACATCAGTAAAATTAACAACTTGACATTCCAAAGTACAATTTGTGAAAAGCTAAGTTGATCAAACTGTGATCATTATTAAAATATAATATCTCCTTAAATGATATAAGCAAAAGTTGCATTCTTATGATAAAATCTAAGTATCATTATCTTTAAAGTTTCCACCAATAGACAGCTTGCCCCTAGCAAACATTTTTTCACATCTTTCCCTTCAGCAATTCCTAAAATCTCTTAACAGGATCAGTATGACAACCACCTGTTAGCTCTAAAATCATTACAAGTATACAATCCTGTACCTAAGCAGTGATTAGAGTTGATTAGACGGGCTGTTGCCCTCTGGCTGTAGGCCATCACCTCCTACCTGAGGGCTTTTGCCCCATACATGTATTTACCTAAAAACCCTATTCTAAAAACCAAATGAGAATCAAGATTTCTAACTCTCTACAGTCCCGCAAGGTAGGTATTATTAGCATCACTGTCTTTACAGATGAGGCAACTGAGGCTCAGAGAGGACAATACACCTGCCCAAGGTCACACAGCTCACAAATGGCAGAGGATTCAGAAACCAAAGACAGATCTGATGAAATCTTGCCTTCTTTCCAAATCCATAATATAGTCAGCAGAAAAGGTAAGTGAAATAAATATCTGTCTGCATGGCCAAGTTTGCAGGATGTACAAGCGGTCTTTAAAAAGTTCATGGGAAGATTCATATATTTTTTAATTCTATTTATCCATGAACTTTTTGAAGTGCTCTTGTATTAGTTTCCTATTGCTGCTGTAACAAATCACCACAAACTCCATGGCAGAACAACACAAACTTACAGTCCTACAGTTCTGGAGGTCAGATGTCCAAAATGGGTCTTAGTAGGCTAAAAATAAAGTCAGCAGAGCTGCGTTCCTTCTGGATGCTCTGAGAATCCATTCCTCACCGTCCCCAGCTCCCAGAGGCTGCCATATTCCCCGGCCGGTGGCCCCTCTCCAGTAACTGTATCACTATGACCTCTACTTTCACTGTCACATCTCCTTCTCTGAGCCCTTGTGACTACATTGGGCCCACCAGGATAATTCAGGATAACCTCTCCATCTCAAGTTCCTTAACAAAGTCCCTTTTGCCACGTAAGGTAACAGGTTCTAGGGATTAAGATATGAACGTCTTTAGGTAGCCTTTATTCTGCCTCCCGCACAGGGGGTTCCTAGCATAGTGATTTAGACCAAGGGTCTTGCAAAGACCCTCGGTTCAAATCCTCGTTTTATCATGTGTTAGCAGATCCAGGTACATAACTTCTCTGAGTCTTGTAGCCTCACCTGAAAAACTGGAATAACAAAATCTTCCTTCCAGGGCTATTGTGAGGATCAAATAACACAATGTATACATTTGAAATACTGGAATCAGAAAACGGTTAACTGTCATCTTCCCCACCACTTATTATAACAGGTAATAGAAACTCCACCATTTGAGATTCATTTCTTTGGAACTTTTCCTCAGGGACACATCACAGGCCCTTGTCAACTGACAGTAGGATAAGATGGCAGTTAAGTCAGTTTCCTCAATGGGACATGGAGAACCTGGGAAGATTCAGAGAAACTAACCATGGTGAGGGAGAGGGCTCTGGAGCGGAAATGATAAGTACAAATCTGCTTCCTTTGCCAGCTTCTCAGTTTTGCCTGCAGCTCAGCTTTGGCTAAGAGTTTCTCCAGCCTCTCAGCAGATTAGCCAGAGTGAGCCTGCTTAAAAGGAACACTCTTAAGATGATTTTCTGAGATAGACGGGACCTGCCCGGTTGGGTTTGCAGCAGACTGGGGCGGGTCTGGGGTTGGATCCTGGCATGGAAAAGTACAGCTCTTTGCTTCCAAGTTAGGAGCTAGAGTAGCTTTCTGAAATGATCATTCCTCATCCAGGCCTCTCCAGAGTTAGTCTTGCAGAGTGAAATGAAAACCAGATTCCTGGTCTTATCTGAGAGCTATGTGACTGTTTCTTGTCACTCCTTGGGAGCCTGGGAAGGTTCCCAAATTCTTGTCTGAACTTTGGGATGGATACGCACAGCTCTCAAATGGGAGCAAATTATTACAGGTACCTGCCTACACCAAGGGTGCTCGCCATTCGCTAAAATAATGTGTTATTATTTAAGGCTTTCACTCATCCAACACATTTATTAAGCACTTGCAGGGGGCCAGGCGAAGGGGACAGGAAGCGTTCTCTCAGGGTAGAGAGCCTGTGCAGACAGAGGAGGGACTATTCTATAGCAGGAAGAGTAAACGTTCTGACATGGAGCAGCTTAGGTCTAGATCCTGATACTTCCCAGCTGTGTGTCACTGGGCAAATGCCCTCACTTCCTTAAGCATCAGCTTTCTCTTCTGTAAAGTGGGCATAACAAATAACTACCTCTGAGTTTCTTAGGATTAAAGGAAATGTTTCAGGGGAAGTGGGTGGCAACCCCATGCCTGGTTCATAGTAAGGATAAGAGAATAGCAGTTACTGTTATAGTCATGATCATGGAGACTCTGTTTCCCCAAATGCGTTCCCCATCCCCAAATCACAAGACGGTTCCAATTTTGTCTTTTTGTGGGCACAGGGTACTGGGAGGGTTAAGAAACAACCACGGAAAAAAGACCCACGTGTTACAACTCTGTAGGTATACACACGTGGACACCTAATGTACCCTTGAACTCAGCAGTTGGGAAGTGCACTTGATTGCAATTGATTGAACTTGATTGCAACCAGGCTATTTTCGTCCTGGAGGCGGTGGATTCCCAGTAGGAAGCGCCTTCTGTCCTCAGCTGGCTTCTCTGACACCAGGCCAGTTGCTTATCTGCTTCTCAGGGTTTGAACTTCAAAGGGTTGGACACTCACCCAAGAAGGGGACCCCTGCTTGACCTCTCTTGGATTTCAAAACAATCTAAGATTGAGAGGGGAGGCGAGCTAGAGCGTCCCTGTGTTTAGAATTCACATTTTTGGAGGTCTGGCTGAGACTATCCCACTCTGGCTCTGGTGCAGGAGCCACGAGGTTCCAGGGCAAACCTCCAGGCAGAGGGCGGAGGCAGAGCCACAGGTGAGAGGCGTCCGCCCGGAGTTCGGGTTCACGCTCGCCGAGGCCAGGGCTTGGGCAGCAGCTCGGGGACTCCGGGCAGAGGCTGACCACACGCCGAGCGGGAGAACGCCAGCTGGGACTTCGCTGGGAAGGTTCTCTGCAAAGCTGGGAATGGGCCCCCAGCAGGGGACACTCCCCGGCCAGGGCGCCCCCATCCCGTGCACGGCCGCAGGATCCCGGAGCGGGCTCCACCCGGCCAGGGCTCAGGCGCGCGACCCGGAGGGCGCCCAGGGGACCCAGGAGGAGGTGGGGAGCCTGGCCGAGGGCGTGAGCTGACTCGCCTTTTAAAAACTCGCTTCCTCCTTCCCTACCTCCGCCCATCACTCACCTCGCAGGGTTCCAGCCTCGGCCCCGTGCGGGCGGGTCCCAGCGCCCCGAGCCCCCCGAGGGTGGAGAGGGAGGCGGCGGCCTCCCCGGCAACGAGGAGAGGTGAGGGTTGGGCCAGGTAAGGGCGCCGCGGGCGGGCGGCGGGCGGAGCTGTGCCTGAGCACCTTGCCTGGGCGGTGGGCGGGTCTCCCAGCTCTACTCAAACCCCTCGTGCCCGGACTACTGGCCTGAGACCCCCGGCTCCTGGGCAGGAGGGGGCGGCTGGGCTCTGTTCCTTCTCTCCCCCTCCGCCACCTTGAGTCCCCGCCCCGCAATCTCAGCCGTCTCCCCCGGCGTCTGCCAGGAAGCGGGTGCCCGCCCTCCGCAGCCTGGGTCCCGCGCCCGGGGCCGGGGGCAG
>NW_007735752.1:59975-63398 GCF_000696425.1 Galeopterus variegatus | reverse complement strand
CTGCGCCTCCGCGCCTTCCGCCCGCCGCGCCCCTTGGAGCGCCAGAGGGTTTCCCCCGGGGCCGGGGAGGGGAGCCGAGGGCTGTCGGGGCCGTTTGTCCGTCCGCCTGACAGCTTCCTGTCCGGGCTCTGCCCCCTGACGGACTCCGTACCCCGTTCCCTCTGCAGCCGCGCCTGGTCAGCGCGGGGCACCCCCAACTCCCGGGCATCGCGCCGGGGCCGGCTCGCCTGGGCTGGGGGACAGGCAGCTGGCCTCGGGCGCCCCCTGTTGGCGGGGACAGGTGCCATCCGCCCGGCGGGTTTCGAACCCTGTATCTCGACAGAGGCTCCTTCCATCCGTGCTTATGAGCAGAATTTCCAGTAGGGCCCGGGAAACCACCCTGGCATGAGCCCGCCTCCCGCACCCCTTAATCGTTTTTGGAAATCGAGGCTTTTTAGGGATTTAGATTCGTGTGTGTGTGCGCGCGCGTGTGTGTGTGTCTTACGTACTAGAAGCGAACGGGTGGGTGAGGAATCAGGCATGAGCCAAGTGGGATGAAACTCGGGTCCTTCCTCCCTGAGCCTCGGTTTCTTCATCTGTAAAACGGGAATGATGACGCCCTAGGGTGAGGCGAGGCATTCATGCCTAGCGTGTAGCAAGTACTTGGCAGGAAGTTAGATTACAGGGTTTAGGGGAGAACGGAATCCTAAATCGGATCTTTAATCTGTGCACAAACGTGAGACAAGTGGCCGGGGTGTGCCAAGTCACTTTCAGTAAGAAATCTTTCCTAACCAGGGGTGGGGGCAGGAGAGACCTGGACCTCTGTTCGGTTTCCCCCAGGAACAGCCCTGTGCGACGCTCAGATCTGCCTGTGATGGCGTGTGTGGCCCGGAGCCAAGCCGGGTCCTTCCTGGCAGCGCGGGTGGTCCGGGCACTGGGAACCTAATGGGGTGGGCGGGGTCGGAGCCCGCCAAGGTCGGGCAATGGGTGGAGGGATTGCCTTCCTGAGCTGGCTTCTGCCTTTCCTCGGCCTTTTGTTTTGAATGGGTTACTTGCAGGATAGCTTCTCTAGTGAAAGGGTCGGCCCTGGTACCTGTGAACAACTTTCACACTTTGGAGACTTGTCACACAAGCATCCCAGCCTAAGTCGATATGTCCAAATGCAATTTGGCCCCTTTCCCTCCAAATAACTCTCTCCCCGCTTGCCAGAGATACCCCCCAGACTGGGAGAAAAGGTCAACTCTGTTCCACATGGTGTCCTGAGCATGTGGGGTATCACCCAGGGCCAGGCCTCCCCCAGGGATTCAGGACCCCAGGGTCTCAGGTGTCTCCTTCTCTCTAGTGAGGGAGTCAGAGGTAGAAATGACAAGTGAGTTGGGGATGCAGTCAGGCCACACCAGCCACTGGCCCTGTGACTGGTGGTGGATAGTCACTTCACCTCTCTGAGCCTCAGTTTCTTCATCTGCAAAATGGGAATGATAACCTCCTAGGGCGAGGTGGGGTATTCCTGCCTAGCACATAGCTAGTACTCTGCAGTAAATTAAGTTACAGGGCTTAGGGGAAGAAAGAAGAAAGAAAATAACTCAGGAGGTCCTGCTAAGAAAAGAATATTGGAATACTCAACAGGGAATTGGAGTACCCATTGGCTGATGGGGGGGAAGGGGCTTGGGCAGACAGAACAGACAAGTAAAGGCATGGAGATAAGAAAGTGCATGGGGCATGCTGGTCTGGGGGAGATGCTCAGGTAGGAGAGGTGGGCTTGTTGGGAGGGTGGGGAAAAGTAAAGGGAGTGGAGGGTCCAGGCTGAGCCAGACAGCACAGCATCCAGCGACATCAACCGAGCACCTTCTGTGGGCCAGGCACTGTCCTGGGTGCGCAACCTAGATGAACAAGAAAGACAAAGATGCACATTCCGTTCAAGTTCTTTAAGCAGGGGAGTCATTGGATGTGATCGATCAGTTAAGAAGATAATTCGGGCTGATGGAAGTTGGCAGGGATCTTAGAGAAGAAGATTGCCAGCAGAGAGAAAGCTGGCTTGCGGGTTGGTAGGGGCAGTGGGAATGAATAGGGGAGCTGGATGGGAGGCCCGTAGAGCAGGCAGAGATTAACACGGGGCCTTCACATGGTGCGATTTGTGGATTCGGTGTGAGGCCCAACTGCCTGTCCTCTCTTCTGCCACAGAGAGGTGGTGAGTGCATGGGAGGTTGGCGAGACCCAGGCCCCTCCAGCTGTGGCAAAGCTGGAGACAGAGCCAGCAGCGTATCTCCTGCTAACATTTGCACTGGGCAGCTGGCCTCTCTGGGGGCTTCTGTGTCACTAGCTCATGGTTCTGGAAAGTGTTTTTCTCACGCTCCTGAGGGCTGGCAATAACCCCCCCGAACTCTTGGCTGGAAGGAGCTGGAAAGTGAAGAGCTCTGGCTCTTGGCTTCTCTTCCCCCAGCTCCAAATTAAGGTGCAATTTGAGGGAATGAGAAGCATTGTCTTCTTAGGTACCAGGAGAGTTCCAGAAGCTCAGATGCCTCCTCACTGGGGAGGTGGGGAAGGGTCTGCTTTTGGCTGCAGGTCTTCGCCTTTACTTTTGCTGTCTCTGCTCTGAAGCCTGGGGAGTCTTTCGTGCAGGTGACAGCCATGAGGGTGTCCTCCGTGGTATAAGTCTCTGTTTGCTTGGAGGTGGCAGGGCATCCTAGAATGTCTCAGGTGGAGGGGACCTTCAGGTCATCAAAGCCGCCATTCTCATTTGACCAATAAAACTCAGAGAGGGAAGAGACTAGCCCAAGGACACACAGCAGGTCAGCAGCAAAGATGGGACTGGAACCCGGCCCTCCCAACTCCCCTCTGGGGTCTTTTGAATTATCCCAGGGGTTCTGGCCACATTCGAGTCAAACAAAGACTTGTTTTAAGTCCCAGTTTAGTCCAGCTTTGGTGGTTTCTCAAGATCCGTCATTTTGGCCACTTCAGAGTCTTGTTCCTCCCCGGCTTGGACAGGTGGCCCAGCCTAGCCTGGCACTGTTTTTTCCTCCCTTCTCCTGGATGAAGCCATTGGTGCAGCAGCTGCCCCTGCTGGGAGATTTGCTCCCTGAAGAAACAGGCAACTGTGTGATTTTCCCTGCTTCAGGCCAGTCCGCCCTGCCCCTCCCAGCCAGTCCTAAGACACCGGCCAGAAGCAGCTTCTGAGGGTCTCTGCTAAGCTGTCCCTCTCACTGCGGCCTTGAGCCAATTCTTGGCTCCTCCCTCCCCTCCAGACTGCTGGGTTGGCTCTGCCTTCTGTCCGGTGTTGTTTACTTGGGCTGAGGCCCTTGCTTTCCTTATTCTCTCTTGCCCTACATTTATCAGACTTAGCAGCCCTTAAATCTGAATGCTGGTTGCTTTAGATCTCAGAATCTTAGAGCCAGAAGGGACCTTAGCCATCAGAAAGTTCAATCTACTCACTTTACAAATGGGGAA
>NW_007735752.1:58697-59565 GCF_000696425.1 Galeopterus variegatus | reverse complement strand
TAAGACACCGGCCAGAAGCAGCTTCTGAGGGTCTCTGCTAAGCTGTCCCTCTCACTGCGGCCTTGAGCCAATTCTTGGCTCCTCCCTCCCCTCCAGACTGCTGGGTTGGCTCTGCCTTCTGTCCGGTGTTGTTTACTTGGGCTGAGGCCCTTGCTTTCCTTATTCTCTCTTGCCCTACATTTATCAGACTTAGCAGCCCTTAAATCTGAATGCTGGTTGCTTTAGATCTCAGAATCTTAGAGCCAGAAGGGACCTTAGCCATCAGAAAGTTCAATCTACTCACTTTACAAATGGGGAAACTGAGGCCCAGGAGAGGGAAGGGACTTGCCTAAGATCAGAGCCAGGACTGGAACCAAGTTTCCTAATTCTGTCTTGAATGAGTTTGAGAGTGATTCTTTAAAAAAGAACCAAAACAAAAACAGAGCACTGTCCACCTGCAAGAGCCCCTTTCTCTCTGCTCTTCACCGCCAGGTATTTTTGGGGCATCCACAGTGACATGTCTAGAGGGAGTAAAGGCTGAGGGCTCTGAAAGACAAGGGGTGCACATCACCGAATGTCCCTTCACATTTCTAGCCCTGTCTGTTCACATCGGCGTTAACGCCAGGGAGTGAGCTAGCGATCACATTTATTTGGCACTACCTTAACCAGACTTGATAATGTGCCTCTGGATGGACAGGCTCTTAAAGTTATTTCTCAAGTATTTCTTGTACTCCCCAGCTTATAGAAGTACAAGTTCATTCTGTTCTTAAAATGGCGTTTTATTTGGGATTTTTGTTTGTTTGCTCTGCTGTTTCATGTCCTGGTTTTTCAGTTCATCATCACAGTGTGTATTATTCCCATGTGACAATTTTTTCACCTGGGTTCTCAC
>NW_007735752.1:56087-57791 GCF_000696425.1 Galeopterus variegatus | reverse complement strand
TCAGTTCATCATCACAGTGTGTATTATTCCCATGTGACAATTTTTTCACCTGGGTTCTCACTTGCTGGTCTCACATGCTTCTACCACCCGATGGCTAGCAGGTATTCAGGAGGCCACTTCTAGGGTTGGCGCAGCCAGGATACTTCCTTGGCCAAAATCCTATAACGCTACGCAAAGTGCACGAGAAATTTATTATTCACCACTGTGGGACTTCAGGAGGCCATTTTTCTGTGTCACCATGGGTGTTTGGGAAGGGGCTATATATGCAAAATCTAAAGCACAAACCGATTCTTACTGAGGTTCTTAGAAATGGACGAAGTCAGCCATCTGGGTGAGATCGGTGTGACCCCAGGATTAATTACACAGAGGGAGGGAGGGAGCTTTGTTTCCTTCTGATTTTTTGCCATGTTTGTTTTAACTCAGCCAAGTGTTCCCACCCCACCACCACCACCCTCTGTCCCATATCTCCCTGGGATTACACATTGGGGCAGCAAGTGTAGGTCTCTAGAAAAATCAGTATTTGGCTTGCTCGTCTACAAGCCCTGACTCTTAGACAGAAGGTGTTTCAATGACAAGGGTGTACAGAGAATTTGTTTCCTAGTCAGGTGATTCAGGTAGGTCACCCCACCTTGGGGACAGGATCTCGTGGTGTGGGTCTCTCATCCTCTAACAGGATCGCAGCTTTGTTAATGCCATAAATTGTCAGTAGTAGAAGTACTAGTGGCGATCTTGGAAATCTTCTAGGCTAATGTTTGTGGGCACTGATTTATTAGTGGGTTTTAAAATCAGTGAAGTGGTTTTCCACTGGCTTTTTAAAAGCGAAATAGAAGAAAGTAGACTAGGAAATAGATTACATTTCCTGTCGTGAGAAGTATTCTTTAGTAAAACTTTCAGTTATCTGTATGTAGGTTATGTACTGAGACACCAGGTTACATATATTTCTAACCACATGGGAAGAACCTTGGGCAGCACTGATCTGGTCCACTAGTTTCTATACTGTGATCCAGGGAAACTTGGGATTCCTTGGATAGGCCCCAGAAGCAACTCAGAGTTTTGCAGGGACAGAGCTGAGTGGTAGGAGGCCAGGCCAGCAGGGAGGAAGCTCTGCTTACAAATGTTCCAGATGTTAGGGGTGCAAAAGAGCCCTTTAAGAAATTCTGTGACTTTAATAATAAAACAAACAGAAAGTTGGAAACTGCTTAGTCCAGCCACCTTAATTCTTAGGAAAAGAAACTAAGGTCAGAAAATTAGAGAAGCTGGGGCCTTTGCTGGAAGCAGATGGGCCCTCAGGCCTCACATTGATGAGGGTCTCCAAATGTAGAACTTTGACACCTCTCCAGATGAGGCGCTAAAGCCAGTATTAGACAGAGCAGCTGGCCCGAAACACACATTCATAATGCAGTCTGTGTCCCCTATGGGCTATACTTGTGTGCATCTTATCATAAAGCCTGTAACTATCATGCCAACAGCCCGGTGCACAAAACATTAATTTGTTCAATGCCAGCATTTAAAACATGTCACAGGGTTGGTAACCTTGTTTTGGCATTTCTTCCTCTTTTTTTTTTTTTTAATGTCCCCAGAGCTTTACCAATGGAAGCTTCCCAGGCCTGTCTCCTGGCCTGAGAGGCCCTAGAGACAACGGGCCCAAGGTCACCCTACAAATCCAGGCAGAACCAGGACAAGAACTTACTGCAGGGGGTGAGT
>NW_007735752.1:47301-55748 GCF_000696425.1 Galeopterus variegatus | reverse complement strand
CTTGTCTTACTCTTGTCCTGCATTTCCCCACACCCACTGGCTGGGCATTATTGGCCAGGGCGTGAGCATGGTATGTTGATATTTGGTGGTGGGGACATGATAAAAAATAATTTTTTAAAAAAGCAACACTCAAACATACATCTCGAGTTACCAGAAGAGACCTCAGATATTGCAGCTTCTTTAACTGCAGTTTGGAGGGTAGCAATTGTGTATTGGAACTGCCTTTGGGTAATGGTGTTTTCAAACAGTGACAGATGCAAATTCTCTTACTTCACCGGGAGGTCTTCTTTGGCTCAACACAGGACTGTCACTTTAAACAAATGTACTGATATGTACTGTGTGAACAGGGTTTGCGCCTGTCCCGGTGGTGGGGCTGGCTGTCCTAGGGCAGACAGCAGTGAGTGTATCGTAACAACACAGTCGACAAGTGATGAGGAACCACAGGAGGAGGTTCAACCCAAACGTGGAGAGTCAGGGAAGGATTCTCAGAAAGAGCGAGGTCTGAGCTGAAATCCAAAGGGGGAGCAGAATTTCAGCAGCAAAAGGTACTCCTCACAGAGGCAACAGCCTGTGCAAGGATCCAGAGGTAGACGAGAGTGTAATTCACATGGCTGATACTAGATGTGAAGGGCAGGAGTGGGAAAAACCTTTTATAAAATTTCTTCTTAAAAGTCATTTTGGATGTGGCAGTTCCTCAAAAATAAAAATAGAATTACCATAGGATCCGGCAATCCCACTTCTGGGTATATGCTCAAAAGAATTGAAATCAGGGTCTTAAAGAGATATCTGTACACCCATGTTCACAGCAGCATTATACACATAGCTAAAATGTGGAAGCAACCTACGTGTCCATCAGTGGATGAACAGATTAAACCAAGTGTGGTATATCCATAGAATGGAGTATTATTCAGCCTTGAAAAGGAAGAAATTCTGACACTTGCTACACCATGGATGGACCTAGAGGACATAATGCTAAGTGCAATAAGCCAGTCACAAAAAGACAAATAGTGTATGATTCCACTTATATGGTCAAAATCATAGAGTCAGAATTTAGAGTAGTGGTTGCCAGGGGCCAGGGGAGGGCAAGAATGGGGAGTTATTTTTTAATAAGGACCATGTTTTAGTTTTGCAAGATGAAAAGAGGTCTGTGGATGGACAGTGGTGATGGCTGCACAACAATGTGAATGTACTTAATGTCCCTGAACTGTACACTTAAAAATGGTTAAGATGGTGAATTTTATATTTTGTGTGTTTTATCACCATAAAAAAATTGGGGAGAAGAAAGTCACTTTGGAAACAAGACTCAGATATTCACTCAACAATATTCATTGAGTTCTCTCTACAGGCCAGGTGTTCTTCTAGGCTTTGGGGACCCTGTGCATAAGAGTGACACAGTCCCTGCCCTGCTGGAGCTTATGGGCAGCAGGGAGGAGTCAGTAAATTTAGGAAATGAACCAGTAAAATAACAAATCAATGACCCCGTCATGCACTACTGAGCTAAAATCTCTTGCTGCTTCCCCACTGCCTGTAGGATCAAGTCCAGGCTAACTTCCTTAGATGACAAAGCTCTAAAGACTGGACCTTTAGAGTCCAGCCTCAGTTCATCTTTCCAGACCTGTGGCTGCTACCCCAGCCCCTCCCCCAGCTAGCACATCCACCTCCACCTCTCTCCTTTCCCCCTCCCCTACCCAGCCAGGGACTTGGATATCTTTTTTCCTTCCTATTCATTCTCTCTGCTTTTCTGCTTAGACTGTCCAAAAGCTTTTTTAAAAACTCAGTAATTTCAATACCAGGATTTTTCCCCAAGGAAATAATTAATGACTGTGTAGGAATTAGTTTCAACACTATTTTTTAATAGTAGCAATAAAAATAGAAACCAGCTATGAGTCCAGCAAAATTTCTAGCCAAGACTCTTTTTTAAAAAAAAAACATTTTATTTTGGAATAATTTTAGACTTATAGAAAAGTTGCAGAGACAGAGATTCCTTATACCCTTCATCCCACTCCTCCTCATGGTAACATCTTACACAACCACAGCAGTATATTTTATCAAAACTAAGAAAGTCACATTACTACTAACTGAACTGCAGACTTTATTTGGATTTCACCAGTTTTCTGACTGCCATTTTTCTACTCCAGGATCCAATTCAAGATACCACATTGCATTTAGTTGTCATGTCTCCTTAGTTTCTTCTGGTCTGTGACTATATTTCTCAGTCTTTCCTTGAATTCCATGACCTTGACAGCTTTGAGGAGTACTGTTCAGTATTTTCTAGAATGCCCCTCCATCTGGGTTTGTCTGTCTTCTCATGATTAGACTGGGCTTTTGGGATTTGGGAAAGAATCCTACAAGGTAAAAGGTCCTTTTCATTGTATCATATCAGGATTTATTTCATATCAACATGATATTATTGGTGATATTGACCTCGATCACCTAGTTGAGATGGTATCTGCCAAATTTCTCCACTATAAAGTTTATGACAGTCCATTTTTGGAAGGGGCTTTTTTAGCATGATGGTAAAAGGTAAAATCATAAAAGAAATTGTTGAAAATGGTTGATAGATAAGGCTCCTAAAATTTAAAAACTTTGATATATCAAATGATTAAACCGGGGCAATATTTGCACCACACAGCAAACAAGGGTTTGTTTTCTGAACACATCCAGGAGCTATTCAAGTCAGTAAAGAAAAGCTAAATGACCTAGTTGAGAACTGGGATAAGGAAGAAATGCTATGGGCTGATAAGCACCTGAGAAAAAAATGAAATAATATTCAGCCTCGTTGTCTTAAAGGAAATGTCATGCCATCATTCACATATGAAATGTAAAATATTTAAAAGTCTTAAAATTTTAGGTTAAAAAACAAATGCTGATATTGGGAGGTGATGCTTTCACAAGCTTATGGTGGCAGCATAAATTGGAGGACAGTCTGAAAATGCATGTCAAAAGCTTTAAAAAACTCAGCAATTTTAATACCAGGATTTTATCCCGAGGCAACAATTCATGGTTGTGTAAGGAGTTAGTTTCAACACTATTTTATTTTTATAATAGCAATAAGGTTAAAAACTAACTATATGTGCAGCAACAGGGGATTGGTATATAAATTATGGGTCCTCTGTATACCACAGTATTCCTCAACCACTAAAAATTACAGTGTAGGGCCGGCCCGGTGGCGCACTGGAGAGTGCACCGCTTGGGAGTGCGGCGGCGCTCCCGCCAAGGGTTCGGATCCCGTGTGGAGACCGGTTCCCGCTCACTGGCTGAGCGCGGTGCGGGCGCAACACCGAGGGTTGCGATCCCATTATTGGTCAGTAAAAAAGACAAAAAAAAGGAAAAAAAAAAAAATTACAGTGTAGATGAATACTGATGGTGTGCAAGATTGTTCATCATATATAAATTTTTCTTAAATTAGATATCAAAACCATATTACAGTAAGATCCAGTTTTATAAAAAAATAATAATAATAAAGTATGTTTGTTTACACAACACAGAAGAAAGTCTGGAGACTTTTATAGACATTATCAGTAGGATGGATAGTGGGCAGATGGGCGTTTTTGATTTTCAGCTAATCTATCCTTACTAATTTTTGCTTAATAAACAAGCATTGTTCTTATAACAAGAGAAAATGTTTTATTTTCTTAAATCTTGTAGGCTTGTGGTGGATCCCACAGGGATTACTACAAGGTAAGTTGCTTTGTGAACTGTAGAGGGCTTTGCAAATACTAGCTGCTATTCCTGGTGGTTCGTTTACCATTCAAACTTTGAGCATCCGGACCTCCCTTCCTAGACTTAGGAAGCTGAGGTCTGAGCAAGGTGGGAGCCACAGCAGCTAATTCATATGCAACTGTGAAAAAACACCCTCCCAGCATTGTTTTATATGGATATATATACATTTTAAATTTACATGCACTAGGGCCGAGCCCGTGGTGCACTCGGGAGAGTGCGGCACTGGGAGCGCAGCAGCGCTCCCGCCGCGGGTTCGGATCCTATATAGGGATGACCGGTGCGCTCACAGCGCTCACTGGCTGAGCGCTGTGCAGCTGGTCTCAAAAAGGACAAAAAAAAACAAAAAAAAAATTTACATGCACTAAAATTCACCCTTTCTTATGTACAGCTCTATGAGTTTTGACAGACACATGTAGTTGTGTAACCACCACCACCACAATCAAAATATAGAAAAGTTCTATCAGCCCCAAAATTCTCTCCTGCTGTCTCTTTGTAGCCAACCCCTTTCCCACCTCTGATCTGTTTTCTGTCCTCACAGTTTTGCCTTTTCCAGGATGTCATGTAAATGGAGTCATACAGTATGAAGCCCCTGATGTCTGGCTTCTTTCACTTGACATAATGCATTTGCCATCTCCCCATATTGCATTTATCCCATGGTAAGGATGAACCACAGTTTGTCCATCCCTTCACCTGCTGAAAGGTTATTTGGATTGTTTCTAGTTTTTGGTGATTATCACCAAAGCCCCTATAAACATTCACGTGCAGGTTTTAGTATCAACATATGTTTTCATTTCTCCTGGGCAAATACCTAGGAGTGGAATTGTTGGGTTAGTATGGTGAGTGTGCACACACACACACACACACACACAAAAGCAAGAACCGTGGCTAACAGTATGAGAAACAATCTTTTACAGATAAATTGTAGATACAATTACGTATCTGAGTATACGTAATTAATAAAATAAGTACCACTGGTCCTTAGTTTCATGGTTGGAAGCTGCTGGAGCCATTGGCTTAACATTTTTGTCTTGGGCTAAGAGGCACTGTGCCTGGCTGGGCCACTACAGTTGAAGTTCCTGGAGTTCTTCAGCCCTGCCCACGTGTTTGTACTGACTCATCGCATATGGGGAAGTATGTTGGCAGCTTTAGGACATGTGCATTCTCTTGCCCAGGATGAGCCAATTACTGGGAGCCTCTCACAGTGAAGAGTAGACAAAGTTGCTTCCAAGAAGGGGGTTTCAGGCTGAAAAAACATGCAAGCAGAGTTCAGGGAAATTTCTGGGAGGCAGAGCTATATCCGACTGGTGATGAAAGTGACAGATGTTTGGGGACTATCCTTGATGGGGTCAATATCTGGAGTTGGGGGAGGGGAGACAACCAAGCTTTCCCATCACTCTTGCATATATTAAGTCATGATGCTCAGAACAGTTTTTTATGACAGATGGGGAAACTGAGGCAGGAGTATGTTAGCTACTGTGCAAACAACCCCACATCTCAAGGAATTAAAACACTCAGGTCTCAATTTAATGTGTGAGGTGGGGAAACAAGGGTCTTAGCTCCAGTCATTTAGGAACCCAGGCTGCTTCTGTTTTCAGTACTTCCCTTCCAAGGGTTTGGTGAGCTACTCACAGGGCCCACAGCTAGTAAGTAGAGGAGCTGAGATTTGAACCCAGCCAGCCTGGTTCCAGAGTCTGTATTCTTAACCACTCCACTACTGTGAGAAACCAGACTACTGGCTTTTAACTAGATTTCCCTGGTATGGAACCTCAGAACTGGGAAGCGGGAAATAACTTGGGATTCTAGAGAACATTTGCTCCTTGTTACCAAGGAATCAAGCTCTTCTTTGTAAGGAGTAAGATGGGTAAATCTGTGAGTACTTTTACTTTGACTTTAGGTGAGAATTTTCAGGTTCAGCACACAGAAATGAGAGTCTTTCCCCGCAAAAGTGTGCACCCCAAATAAAAATGTATCAACTACGTTGTTGCCTGGCGCTTGGGTCTTTCTGCCAGCAGATCTCAACCCTCCAGAGCCGATTGCCCCATGCTGCTGCTCATTGTAGAGGGGAGGCTTCGATAAATTCAACAACCTGGTTAAAACATTTTTTCTCCCAGTTGAAATGTCTTCTTGTGGAAACAACCCAAATACCAACATAAAGGCCTAGAAAATCGACTTTTGTATGTTCATACAGGGGAACACCACACAGCCACTAAAAATGGTGGTGATGGAGAAGACTGAAAGACATAGGAAGATGATTCTAATCTATTAACGTGGAAATGCAGATTACAAAGCTGGTCCATGTTTTGTTTCAAAAAATATAATAAAAATTTGAGGAATAATTAATTTTTCCAATGATTACTGCTAATGGATTACAAGAGATTTTTATTCTGTCTCTATCTTTTCTAACGTGTACTTTCTAAGTTTCCTACAGAGAAACATGTATTACTTTATATTAAAGTAACAGATTCAAGTTCAAATCCTGGTCCTGATGACCTTGGTGATCTTGGGCCATTGCTTAATTTCTCTAAATAGGGAGAATAGTTTTGGGAACTTGTGAGGATAAATGAGCTAATTGTAAAAAGTAAATTCTCAATACATTTTTAGGTATTGTTACTATCATAACTATTTTTTTTTAAATTTCCATTCTGATAAGCCACTCCAAATCCAAACCAGCCACTTCTGATAGTCCTTGGGACTTTATCTCAGAAGTCCTGGGACTGTGGACTCAATTTTTTTTTAAATTTCCATTCTGATAAGCCACTCCAAATCCAAACCAGCCACTTCTGATAGCCCTTGGGACTTTATCTCAGAAGTCCTGGGACTGTGGACTCATGAGCAAGCCAATCACACCCCCCTTTCTGTCCCCCCGTGCTCTGCTTCAGGCCTGGATAAATCTGAGTGATGGGGATACTGCTTTTAAGTGTCAATCAAGAGCTGCCCTGGCTGATGTCTGATTTCTGCCTCCTGCACAAAGAAATAATTGAGTGTTCTGGGCATAATGGCATATTGGTTAAAAGCGTGGATTCTGGAATCAGACTGCCTGGGTTCCATGTCTATTAAAAGGGGAGAATAACAATGCCAGTCTCCCAGGGTTGGGGCGAGGATGGAATGATCCTGTGCTTGTGGCTGGAGCCTTAGCACCGTGCCTCGGTAAATGCTCTCGTAATTCAAGCCACAGAAATTCACATAACATAAAATTAACCATTTTTAAGTGAACAATTCAGAGGCACTTAGTACATTCACAATGTTGTACAACCACTGCCTCGCTGTAGTTCCAAAACATTTTCATCGCCCCAGAAGGAAAGTTCATATGCATTAAGTAGTCACCCCCATCCCCTGGCAACCACTAATCTGCTTGCTGTCTTCCTGGTTATTTCACGTAAATGCAATTGTACAATATGTGATCTTTTGTGTGTAGCTTCTAAGGGTTTTTTTTAACCATTTTAACCATTTTTAAGTGTGCAATTCAATAGCATTAAATACATTCAAGGTGTTGTGTAATCATCATCACTGTCTTTTCCCAGAACTTCATCATCCCAAACCGAAATGGAGGCAGGCCCCTTAAAAGCCTGCAGGAGTGGTTCCCAAACTGCAGCATGTGTTAGAAGCTCCTGGGGGCTTGTTAAAACACAGATTGCTGGGCCTCCCCCTGGAGTTTCTGAGTCAGTAGGTCTGGTGTGAGGCCCAAGGAGTTGCATTGCTAACCAGCTCCTGGACCACACCTGGAGAGCCGCTGCCTTAGATCAAAAGGTCTGCAGGACAGAGTGGACGATGGCATCATTCAGGGTCAATCAGGAAAGCTGAGCCACTATGACCTATGAGATAAGGGATTTATTGTAGGAATTAGGAGTTAGGTCATATAGTTATGTGGGGGAGCAGAAGTACAGGTTTAAGGGTTGTTGAGGGACCAGAGGAATNCATATAGTTATGTGGGGGAGCAGAAGTACAGGTTTAAGGGTTGTTGAGGGACCAGAGGAATTACCACCTGGTCCATCTGAGAACCCAAGGCATCCAGCTGCCAAAGTGGGGCCACAGGGAGGCTGGTGGAGAAGTGTATGGGCAGCCATTGCCTGGTAGGTCTCCAGCCAAGTGTCCAGTGGTGGGCCCGGGACCACCGTTGGTCAGCAGGACTGGTGGTCAGGAGGAAGAGCAGGATGCAGATTGGAGGACAGGCTTGAATCTGCTGGAAACCATGGGCCTGTCTGTCACCGCATCTAGCTATAATGACCTCAAGAGTGTAATGGCTGCTGCTTCACATCTAGCTCCCAAATTTCCACAAATTCCTCTTTTGCCAGTTCTAACCTAGAAACAGCCAGGGAAGGGGATTCTACGAAAAGTAGTTGCAGCTTAACCAAGCTGACACGGCATGAACTGCCTCACCAGATGAGTCAGTCCGTGCAGCATATCCATCTCCCAGAGCCCACAGGCCATTTCTGGGAATCTGCTATGAGTCCCTCATGGCTCCTGGCCAAGGCAAGACCTTGTGACAGTCACAGATGTGGCCCATCCAAGCAACCCCCTGCTCAGATCATCATCTGGATCAGAACCCTTTAGGGAACTTAGTAAAAGCAGATTCCCAGGGCTGCTGAGTCAGTTTCCAACAGTAGAACCCAGGAATCTGAACTTTTAATAGGCCTCTAGCTGATTCAGATATCCAGCCAAGTTTAGAATTTCTTTTTTTTTTTCCTTTTTGTCTTTTTTCGTGACTGGCAACGGATCGCAACCCT
>NW_007735752.1:44652-46352 GCF_000696425.1 Galeopterus variegatus | reverse complement strand
AAAAAAATTTTTCTTCTGTTACGACCATTCCAACTTTCAGCCCTACCTTATCTAAAAACAACCTTTCTTGAATCTAGAATCTTTGAAGTTTTTGCTGGGTGTTGAACATTTCCATGACTGTCTTTCTTTTTGTGCCTGTCGTCTTGACCTTTGGTGAAATTGTTGTGGTCTGCATTGGTAGGACAAGCTACTTTTCCAAGAAAGCAAATTGGAAGTTTCATAACACCTGCTTGTCAGGCTAGTTGATAAACGGAGCATTGACTTTGAAGTGTGCCTTTAAAGAAGTTGTTATTCCCAAATCAAGCAAAAGCAGCAGTAAAATACAGAGGGTTTTGCATTTCAGCTGGAATGAAGGTGGGGAATGGAAGGATGATTTTTATGATCAGAAATCAGGGAGGGGGCCTTTGAGAACCGCTATCAGCCATAGGCAAGGGCTCAGGGACAGGTGTCCATGGGGCATCCCTGAATGAAGGGGTTCTGCACCTTAGGCATGCTTCTAAGCCTTCATTGATATGGTCCCATCATTTTACTATATCAGTCCCAACTCTGAGATTTTTCAACCTGGTGATCTACATAATCATTCATTATTTGTTGAGTTTTCCCTATCTCTATAAAACAACTTGTTAGTCAGCTCTGGCTGCCATAACAAATACCATAGACTGGGTGGCTTAAACAACAGAAATTTATTTTCTTGATTCTGGAGGCGGGAAAGTCCAAGATTAAAGTCCAGGGGCATTTGGGTTCTGGTGAGGGCTCTCCTCCTGGCTAGCAGATGTTCGCCTTGTCACCATGCCCTCACATGGTCTTTCCTTGGAGCATGCATGTGGACAAAGTGTGAGCAAGCTCTCTGGTGTCTCTTCTTCTAAGGGCGCTAATCCCATCAGACCAGAGCCCCACCTTCATGATTTCATCGAACCCTAATTACTTCCGCGAAGCCTCATCTTCTAATACCATCACGTTGGTGGTTAGGGCTTTAACATAGGAATTGGTATGGACACAAATATAGAATCTGTAACAGGGCCCTCCTGTCCTCTCAGTTGCTGAAGCTAAAATCCTCTGTCCCCTTCACCTCCCCACCTTCAATCAAATCCAGCAAAAGTTCATCTCCATTTGTCAACTTTGACCCTGGGCTAGGGCAGTAACCTCCTAACTGGCCCCCTGCTGCCCCTCTGTCTTGCCCATCCTCCACGGTTATGTGTGCCTCGGGGCCTTTGCACTTGCTGCCACCTCTGACTGGGACTCCCCCCACTTCCCCATCCTGTTGTGCTGCTACCTTGTCAGTCTCAGCTAAAATCTTGCCCTCTCTGAAAGGCCTTCTTCGATCCCTTGTCTAAAGAACCTCCCTCCACCTTCAGTCTTACATTACTCTTTCTTTTCCAAGCATCTCTTGTCACTCCACCCCTTTACTTGTCTGTCTCTCTCTGTAGAAGAGAAGCTTCATGAGAACAGGCTTTTGTCCTATTCACCGCAGCGTTCACAGTGCTGGCCCCCAGTAGCTGCTCACTAATCAAGCTTGTTGAAACGAGTGAATGAAGTCAGCAGAGATTTGTTGACTTTGTTCTATGCACAGTTCCGTACCCAGGGCTAGAAAAGTCCCAGAGAAACGTAAAAGTGCCCAGAGCAGCAACACAGGTATTTAACCCCCTACCTCCTTAACTTAAAATTTAGTTAGACAGAGAATGCAGGAGTGAAAATTATAC